>NC_030416.2:225000-322500 GCF_001660625.3 Ictalurus punctatus
CTTACAACCATACCACTCGCACACCGCCCGATCTCATCTGATCTCTTAAGCTAAGCAGAGTCGGACCTGGATAGTACTTGGATGGGAGACTGCCTGGGAGTACCAGGTGCTGTGAGCTCTGGAGATGAGGTCGCCATGAGCTTTTTAAAGCCAGAGCTCCTCCCATTTCTGTGTTTCCCCGTCTTCAATTGGCCTAGTGGTTATAATGAATGAAGGCCGATCCACCAACTGGCAGGAACTGTGGAAAAAGGGAGAGGACAGGAGAGAGAAAGAGAAAAAAAAGGAGCAAGCAAACAGCAAGGCGACAACAAACAAACAAACTATACACTGCACATAACAGTGTTCTTCAGTCCGGTCACAGGACCTGATTTTACTAACGGTCCCTAAAACTACAACTAATCTTGGCAAAAGGGCTTTTATGTGCTCCGCTCCATCAGCCTGGAACGCCTTACACGGGAGCCTGAAAATGGGAAAACTCGTCCTGCTAATCCTGCCAATGTGTTTAACTAGTGCTGTTAGGTTTTTATTCATGTTGCTGACTTTTTATTTGTTTATGTTGTCTGTCTGTAAATGTGAAATGACTTGCTGCTGCCTAACTCGGCCAGGACGCTGTGGAAAGACAGATTCGTAATCTCAAGAGTCTTTCCTGGTTAAATAAAAAAAAAAAAAAAATCATACTTCATCAACATGTTTTAATCACAGTGTGTGTGTGTATGTCACACCTTTCTTCTTCTTCTTGGAGTTCTTCAACTTTTTGCTCTTAGTGCGGCTGCTGCGGGTCGACCCGTCACTCACCGAAAAACCGTCAAAATCACTCTCGCCGTCATCATCCTCACCACTCTGAGAGAGAAACAGACAGAGGGAGGAGTTGGGGCGGAGTTTATAATAAACTGTAGGCTTGAGTGTGATTTGTGGGCGAGGTTTATAATAAACTAGGCCCGAGTATGATTTGGGGGCGGGGTTTATAATAAACTAGGCCTGAGTATGATTTGGGGGCGGGGTTTATAATAAACGAGACCTGAGTTTGATTTGGGGGCGGGGTTTATAATAAACTAGACCCGAGTTTGATTTGGGGGTGGGGTTTATAATAAACTAGGCCTGAGTTTGATTTGGGGGCGGGGTTTATAATAAACTAGGCCTGAGTATGATTTGGGGGCGGGGTTTATAATAAACTAGACCTGAGTATGATTTGGGGGTGGGGTTTATAATAAACTAGACCTGAGTATGATTTGAGGGTGGGGTTTATAATAAACTAGGCCTGAGTTTGATTTGGGGGCGGGGTTTATAATAAACTAGGCCTGAGTATGATTTGAGGGTGGGGTTTCTAATAAACTAGGCCTGAGTTTGATTTGAGGGTGGGGTTTATAATAAACTAGGCCCGAGTATGATTTGGGGGCGGGGTTTATAATAAACTAGGCCTGAGTATGATTTGGGGCGGGGTTTATAATAAACTAGACCTGAGTATGATTTGGGGGTGGGGTTTATAATAAACTAGACCTGTTTGATTTGGGGGTGGGGTTTATAATAAACTAGGCCTGAGTATGATTTGGGGGCGGGGTTTATAATAAACTAGACCTGAGTTTGATTTGGGGGTGGGGTTTATAATAAACTAGGCCCGAGTATGATTTGGGGGTGGGGTTTATAATAAACTAGACCTGAGTTTGATTTGAGGGTGGGGTTTATAATAAACTTACTGATGATCTTTTCCTCTTGAATGCAGCCAGTTTGATTTTGAGCGGCGCCACTTTCTTCGCTTTAGATTTCTTATCCTGTGGTTTGGGCTTCGTCTTTCTGCGAGCATTCGGGCCTGAACACACACACACACACACACACACACACACACACACACACACAGTGTGAGCAGACACACTGACAATTATATATCTGTCCAATAATCTAACTGTTAACATAAATACAATCATCTGTCCCACTATTACTGAATTATCTCTTCGCTCCTCCTTCACTAATCTCTCTGTCTCTCTCTCTCTCTCTCTCACCTTTGCCCTCTTTGGTCTTGGCTTTGCGTAGTGGTGGTGCAGCAGCCGCTGGTTGTGTTGTCGTCGTTGCCGTTACCGAGGATGACGATGTTGTCGTTGCTATGGAAGTGGCCCCAGGTCCTGCTAGTTCCACCCCTCTAGGTGCAGTGACGGTATCGACAATCAGAGGGGCGGGGCCAGCGTTTGCAGATGCCCTGATGGGGTTATTGGTGCTGAACTCACGCCACTTGGCTCCCAGCACCATCATCATCTTTGACACGGCGATTTTTGGGTTCCGTGCTGCGATCAGCGGCCTGAGAGAAAGAGAATCACCGTTAGCAACACTCCATCTCCCTATTTATTCCTCCATCATTCCTCCCCCTGGTTTGGGGCGAGGTCTGAAACAGGGCGTGGCTCTGTGACTCGAGCAGCAGGACAAACAGCAGAGTGCTGTACCTGATCATCTGACTGAAGGCTTTGTAGTTGGTGAGCGTGTGATAGTCCTCCTGTGTGAAGGTGTGGTCGATGTCCTTCATCCCCCACTCTGCCAGGAGCTGAGACGAAGACTTCGGCCCCTGGACACACACACACACACACACACACACACACACACACACACATACACAAGTAAGAAAGAAAGAAAGAAAGAAAGAAAGAAGGACAGATAAAATAATATTGCGTTGGTTGAATACAACTGTGCATTGTTATAGTTTAACTTTTAACCCCTCACCTGTCCAGTGTCTTCATCGTCGTCTTCCTCATCTTCTTCCTCCGGGTCTGGAACTTTCCGTTTGTTTTTGCCTCCGCCGCTCTTCTCTGCTTTCTTCCTGTCTTTGGAGGAGGAGCTGGACTTCTTCTTCTTCTTCTTGCTGGGGGCGTAATCGCTCCCCTCGCTGTCGGATCGCACGGGCCGCTCTTCCTCCTCCTCCTCCTCTTCCTCCTCCACCAGCCGCAGAGCCTCCAGAGCTTCAGGAGAGCTCACCATCACCTCCTACAGGACAGGAGGGGGAACACACACACACACACACACACACACACACACACACACACACAGAGCTCAGACCTTCTCTCATCACAGAGTACAGTGGTGTTGGACTTCTGACTGGTGTTTAGGTGTGTGTGTGTATGTGTGTGTGTGACCTCTCGGAGGGCTTTCTGTCGTCTACTGCTCCTACTCTCTTTACTCTTCTTTGCTTTTTTCTTCTTCTTGGACTTTGGAGGTTCCATCTCAGGTGTGTGTTCATCTGCTCCATCATCTGTCCGCCGCACCACAACACATTCAACACATTTGAGTAAATATGACACACTGGGCTTCAGTATTCGAGCTCAGCAGGACTGACCTGAGCTTCAGATGAGAATTAGAGTTCATGTTAAACCTCCTCACCTTCTAACAGCCTCCTGGAGCTGAAATGCTCTGCGGGTTCCTCTTCACTTCCTGACATCCTGGAAGCACAAACCCTCGCGCATCTGCTAACACATATTTCATAATATATATATTTAAATATGATTTTTTTTTTTTTTTTACTTATAGTTATCTATACACAGTTTATAGCCTGATGTTTTAACTTCCCTTCACTTCTGTGTCACTTTCTACACCCGCATTCTGATTCAGGCCGCCCTATTTATGTTCTGATTGGTCAACTAGTGTCCCGCCTCTAGCGATGTGATTGGCGAACGGCTCGCATTCGCGCGGAGAACAGCAACACGTACCAATAGCAGCACGGATGCCGAGATGTACTGAGAGAAAGTGGGCGTGGCTTGTTCAATACGGATAGGGAAAGAAAAAAAAACACCTGAGGTGAAGTTTGGCTAGCAGGACGTCTTATCCTTATTAGCAGGTGGCGAAAACAAACCTAAATGCTGATATTTATTTATTACACCCACGCCGATTTTTATTTATTATCACTCGACTGTTTTGCAAGTAAGCGTGGGAGTAACTTAAAATGGGACAGAAGCTAGCTAGGCTAAGCTAACGAAACTGTCAAAATGGTTGAGTCCAAGTTCAGGGCTTTATCACTTACTGACAGTTTGTAAACAGAAACCGAAACATTTCCACTGCGCTGCAAACACACAACAATAAACACACACCAAGCGGATTACAGTCCGATTACTCACAGGTCAGCCCGAGGAACAGGTAACCCGCTTCTGCTGCCTTTATTTCAGATCAGAATTCAATTAAACCCTCATTAAACTAATCTTCAACTTCCGGGGAAAGAAAAAGCTGCTAAACTGCTGTAATGTTGTTTAGACACGACGGCCAGTGTTCACCCCCTGCTTTTCCTCTCCAATCCCTCACACACACACTCACACACACAAAGAGAGACCAGGGGGGGGGGTGGACATCCCATAATAATCCTGCACACACACACACACACACACACACACACACACACACACACACACACTGAACTCAGCACAGCCACCTCGCAACCTACAGACCATAATAGTCACCCTGCCTAATACACACACACACACACACACACACACACACACACACACACACACTCTGTCCCTGCCCCCATAGCAACCATGTTACCATAGAGATGGCACCCCACCCTCCCTTTCGCTGCTCTGACATCCCATAATAGTCCAGTGCCATCCCATAATACACACAACTCCTAAAAAACAAGGGAAGGTTGGATGTGTGTGTGTGTGTGTGTGTGTGTGTGTGTGTGTGTGTTGGTGGGGGGCATTACAGTCAGTCACATGGTCTCTGGGGAAACTCTGGCACCTAGCAACCAGACCATAATAATCCTGGCAGGGCCGAGTGTCCACCTGGGCAGGATTTTAATCTGGAGACGAGTGACCTGTAATCTGTAACACAACGAGTTTAGAATAAAACACAAACACACACACACACAATAATATAATCAATCCTACTAGTACTACTACTATTATTATTATTATTATTATTATTATTATTATTAATAATAATAATAATAACAATAACTACTACTGCTAACAATAATAATAATTTATTATTATTATTATTATTATTATTAAAAAATAGGACAAATGATACCTATGCAGATGAGATCAGGTCATTAAACAGGAAATAGTTTGATGGTTAGTGTGTGTGTGTGTGTGTGTGTGTGTGTGTGTGAGAGAGAGAGAGAGAGAGAGAGAGAGAGAGAGAGAGAGAGAGAGAGAGAGAGAGACCGCTTCAAGTCCAATCACCTCCATAAAAGTCATACAGGGTAATTGGAGGAGAACTGACCAATCTGATGAGATGAACATCAGCACTGATTACACAGTGATGCTGAATAACTGGGTCAGTACCACATGATGTGGCATTATCACTCCTCCTCTTCCTCCTCCTCCTCATCTACTCATGTACTGGGAACATCAGCGCCTGCTAGAGGAGCTGTGAGGAGCAATGCTGAGGACCTGCTGATCTGTTCAGCACCGTCCAGCCTGGAGAACATCTATACCAGGACCACAGCAGCAAAGATCATGAAGGACCTCACACACTTCACACTCAAACAACAGACTGCTCTGGTGGATGAGGTCTGGGGAACACTTTAGCTCCAACCTGACCATCTAATCACTGCCTTCCGTTCAGAAGTTCTTGATCAGCTAAAGCAGGAGTGTTAGATTTTGGTTGGAGATGAAACCTGCAGGAAGGCATGTTTGTAACGTTTGAACATCTCCCTGAACACGTACGTGAGCTCAGATATTTAATAACCTTTATTCTGCTCTGACGGCAACGCGCTGACAATGGAGACTCCTTCCATAAACGCTGAATAACATCTCCAGACAGAAAACTTCACCATGTCAGTGCTTTCATTAATGTGCTTATTAGCAGTGGAGTGTCTGCCGAGCACGTCCCTGTGGCTGAGCCGTTACTATAGAAACCATAAGGTGTCAGAACGAGAGGTGATTGTAGATGATGGATTATAGATTGTAGATGATGTGGGGTTTAGATCAGATTTTTCCACTTTCACCTCATTGTGTTTCCTGCAGGAGCCGACATGCAACTGCAGTAACAGCGACATGTTTACATCCCACACACACACACACACACACACACACCTCATTATACTAGATCAGTCACCATGGAGAATTGTGTGCGGAGATTCGCTGTTGGTCACCAATCAGGAACGGAGTTGAGGAGGTGGAGTCATCCCCCCAAACACACGCGCCATCCCATAATGCTTGAGTCATGCTCTGAATAGAGAGCACTTGGAGATGGAGTGAAGAGCACGTAACCCATGATGGACACTGACGTATGACCTACTTACTTTCACACACACACATCTCTCTGATTCATAGAGTGTGTGTGTGTGTGTGTGTGTGTGTGTAGGAGCTAAATCTGTATCCTATAATATTCTCTGGGATGTCCACAGTAACCCAGTTACCCAGAAGCAGGTCAGCAGTATGGAGTGTGTACTGTCATTATAACGCATCATAACCTCCACTACTGCAGGAACGATCCTGTACTACAGTGGGCGTGGCATAAAGGACCAATGCCATTGGTCAGGTTGAATTCTAATTACAGTCGTTACAGGGAAGTGGTTTAACTGTTAAACTTCACCAGGCCAAAGAGGAATAAAATAAACGTAAGTGTATTAACTAGAGACAAAAACTATTTAAGTTCATACTGGAGCTTGGAAAAGAAGGAAAAAAGACTGTCAACAACAACAACAACAATAATAACATCACTGTACACAGAGTAATACTAATCAGCAGTTTGTGTACCAAACAGAAGTGTGTGTGTGTGTATGTGAGAACAGATGAGCAATGACGAGTCGACGCTGCTGTAGCCATGGCGATGAGTTTATTAAGTGAAACAAATGTTTGCGAGTCTGAAATAAATATGAGGTTATAATCAGTAACACTGAATATTACAAACACACCACGTGCTCTACTCTACACTTATTACACTCTCCATACTACAGCAGGGTGTGTTACAGGGTTAATCTCCGCCTTAAAGCTTTGTCTCATACAGTTAGTGTGTGTGTGTGTGTGTGTGTGTGTGTGTGTGTGTCACAGTTCAGGGTTTCACCCCATCTATTATCGTTATCATACTCACATGTTAACGTATTGTATAATAAGAGATTTTATAATGAATGTGAATTGAAGCAAAGCTGCTGATTGGCCGGTTGCCGTAACACCCGATATGACATCATCATCATCATCATCATCATCAGACAGCTGGAATTCACCTTTCATTTATCACTCGTTTAGTTAATGTGCGCACGTGTGCATGTTGAAAAACACCAATCAGACGTAAATTACAAAGAACATTCATGGCACGGCTGATTTACATTTAGCCAAAAATATCTACAGTTCACAGAGAGCTGAAAACGACAAGATGACGACTAAAAGGGTGCCATTACTTTTGTCCTTGGTGTGAATGGTGAGTCTTATTTTTCCTGTGTTATGGACTCCTGACTGCCACAACAGAAATAAATCATGAGTTCGCTTCCCAATGATAGCACACACCCTCTGTGGGTGGAGTCCAAGACAGCATGATTAGCAGAGCTACCTGTCACAGTGACGCTAGCCAATCGTGGGTGTCGGTGAGCTCGTGTATGTGGAAGAGGGCGGACAGCGGATTTGTTTCGGGTCATTAATATGAAATGCGGGTGTGTAATGAAGTGATTTATACTTGACGGTCTAATCTGTGTTTATAATCACAGCAAGTCATCAACATGAGATGAAATGGTCTGTGTGTGTGTGTGTGTGTGTGTGTGTGTGTGTCACTCTCTGCAGGTGTGTATGAGCACTGTGTTTCTGCATTGCTGACAGCGGACTGAGCAGCACCAGGAGAATTTGCAGGAGCAGCGCTGAACCACTTCGGCTCGACCCGAGCGGAAACCCGGACCACAGCACAGCAGTTCGCAGCCGTCCGGGGCTAAGCGCGACGTCCCTGTGTGTCAGGAAAAGGGGCGGGGCACAGAGATGAGGGGGTGGAGCAAACAGAGAGTGAGAGAGATGTATGACAATCCTGTTTATACTGATGTACATCAGTACCATATGGAAATGAAGGGGTGGGGTATGGAGATGAGGGGGCAGAGCAAATGGGGAAAGTGCAGTAATAGCTTGTGTGGGCATTATAAGGAAAAGGGGGTGGGGCTATGACATCATGCTGTAGCGTTTTGTAAACGTACCATTGCAGCGGCGGCCAGCGGTTCCCAGGATGCCATTCTCAGGGTCCAGGCGACAGAAATCAGGAGAAGCGGCCAAGTAGACGAGATCTCGAGCAGCAGGCGGCTTCACGTCAGGGTCCTTCGGCAGCAGAGCGGCACGAGATCCGATACGTGTCAGACGCACCTGAGAATCAACAGGTGACCTTTGACCTTACTGGACATCCAAGATCAGTGACAGTGGTGTCTATGTCTGGTTAGAATTCTTAAATAACGTTGGTTCCGTCCCAAGCACCAGTACAGCAACAGATTCTAGATTAGTGACACTTCCTGTTAGTGAGTATTACAGATATTACCCATAATTCACTGCAAATCGTAAAAGCTGCGGTATCGAAAGCATTTCAATCCGACGTGGGACGCGGCCTGAGACGTGTTGTACCTCTGTGGCTCCGTCGAATCGTTCCTTCAGTACAGCACCGACTCTGCGGAACGGAGGCATCACCTTCCAGCAGGTTCTGAGCTCACAGGAACCCGAAACACCGTGACACTTACACTCCACCTGCATGTTGTGAAGGATAGCCTGGAGAGAGAGACAGAGAGAGAGAGAGAGACAGAGAGAAAGAGACAGAGAAAGAGAGAGAGAGGATGTAACTGAGTGAAATATGGAGGGACACTCCTGTCTATCAGAATCCATTCCATATCGTCTGTCTGTCTGTCTGTGCTCACCTTTCGTCCTGCTTCGTTATTGTGGATGTTCATTAGTGGTCGCCCTGATGATGTTCCCTTCACTCGCTCTGGCTCATCAACAAACGTCTGAGAGAATGCAACACCATACGACAGATTATCTGAACACCCCGACCACTGGAACCCTGCAGAGAGACATGAGGAAACAAGGACAGGTGGACATGAGAAAACAAGGAAATTAGGACGTGAGGAAATGGGGAAGTGAGGAAATGAGGATATGTGAGGATGTGAGGAAATGAGGACGTGAGGATGTGATGAAATGAGGACCTGAGGAAATGAGGATGTGAAGTAGTGAGGAAATGAGGACGTTAGGAAATGAGGATATGAGGATGTGAGGAAATGAGAAATGAGGACGTGAGTAAATGAGGATATGAGGATGTGCGTAAATGAGGATGTGAGGACGTGAGTAAATGAGGATGTGAGGACGTGAGTAAATGAGGACGTGAGGAAACAAGGACGTGAGGAAATGAGGACGTGAGGAAATGAGAATGTGAGGACGTGAGGAAATGAGGACCTGAGAACATGAGGACGTGAGAATGTGAGGAAATGAGGACGTGAGGAAACGAGGACATGAAGAAATGAGGGCGTGAGGAAACGAGGATGAGGACGTGAGGACATGCGGACATGAGGAAACGAGGACATGCGGGTGTGAGGAAATGAGGACATGATGTGAGGACGTGAGGAAATGAGGATGTGAGGACGTGAGGAAATGAGGACCTGAGGAAGTGAGGAATTGAGGACATGAGTACATGAGGACGTGAGGAAATGAGCATGTGAGGATGTGAGGAAATGAGGACATGCGGAAATGAAGAAATGAATACATGCAGACGTGAGAATGTGAGGAAATGAGGACGTGAGGACATGAGGAAATGAGGACGAGGACGTAAGTACATGAGCATGTGAGGAAATGAGGACGTGAGGAAATGAAGACCTGAGGAAGTAAGGACGTGAGGAAATGAGGATGTGAGGACGTGAGGAAATGAGGATGTGAGGAAATGAGGACGTGGACATCCGGAAATGAAGAAATGAGTACATGAGGACGTGAGGATGTGAGGAAATGAGGACGTGAGGAAATGAGAATGTGAGGACATGAGGAAATGAGAATGTGAGGACATGAGGAAATGAGGACGTGAGGAAATGAGGACGTGAGGAAATGAGGACCTGAGGAAATGAGGATGTGAGAATGTGAGGAAATGAGGACGTGAGGAAACAAGGACGAGGACGTGAGGACATGCGGACATGAGGAAATGTGGATGTGTGGACATGTGGATGTGAGGACGCAAGGAAATGAGGACCTGAGAATGTGAGGAAATGAGGACATGAGGAAAAGAGAATGTGAGGAAATGAGGACATGAGGAAATGAGGACGAGGACGTAAGGACATGAGCATGTGAGGAAATAAGGATGTGAGGAAATGAGGACATGAGGATGTGAGAACGCGAGGAAATGAGGACCTGAGGAATTGAGGAAATGAGGACGTGAGGAAATGAGGATGTGAGAAAATGAGGACGTGAGGAAATGAGGACGTAAGGAAATGAGGACATGAGGAAATGAGGACCTGAGGAAGTGAGGAAATGAGGCCGTGAGGAAATGAGGATGTGAGGACGTGAGGAAATGAGCATGTGAGGAAATGAGGACGTGAGGGTGTGAGGAAATGAGGACGTGAGAAAATGAGGACATGAGGATGTGAGGACGCGAGAAAATGAGGACGTGAGGAAATGAGGACGTGAGGAAATGAGGACGTGAGGAAATTAGGACATGAGAATGTGAGGAAATGAGGACATGAGGACATGAGCATGTGAGGAAATGAGGACATGAGGAAATGAGGATGTGAGGACGTGAGGAAATGAGGATGTGAGGAAACGAGGACGAGGACGTGAGGACATGAGGAAATTATGACGTTAGGACATGCATACTTGAAATGAGGACGCGAGGAAATGAGTACATGAGGAAAAGAGAATGTGAGGAAATGAGGACATGAGGAAATGAGGACGAGGACATAAGGACATGAGCATGTGAGGAAATAAGGACGTGAGGAAATGAGGATGTGAGAACGCGAGGAAATGAGGACCTGAGGAAGTGAGGAAATGAGGACGTGAGGAAATGAGGATGTGAAGAAATGAGGACGTGAGGACATAAGGAAATGAGGACGTAAGGAAATGAGGACGTAAGGAAATGAGGATTTGAGAATGCGAGGAAATGACGACAAGGACGTAAGGACATGAGCATGTGAGGAAATGAGGAAATGAGGATGTGAGGACGTGAGGAAATGAGCATGTGAGGAAATGAGGACGTGAGGGTGTGAGGAAATGAGGATGTGAGGAAATGAGGACATGAGGATGTGAGGACGCGAGGAAATGAGGACGTGAGGAAATTAGGACATGAGAATGTGAGGAAATGAGGACATGAGGAAATGACGACAAGGACGTAAGGACATGAGCATGTGAGGAAATGAGGAAATGAGGATGTGAGGACGTGAGGAAATGAGGATGTGAGGAATTGAGGATGTGAGGAAATGACGACGTGAGGAAATGACGACGTGAAGAAATGAGGACATGAGGGCGTGAGGAAATGAGGACGTTCCTCTTCATTTGGTTTCAAATCCTGAGACTGATGGAAAACACTGATTTCATGTCTGTAATCCTTCCTGCGCTGCTTTGGATCGATGTTTGGGTTCTTTATCTTATTATAAAGTCCAGCTATGGTCACGTTGTCACTGGCAAAGACAACCAGGTTTTGGGCTGAAATATCCTGATACTCAGCAGAAATCATGATGTCACCTGTACAGAGGAAACGTTCTGGAGCAACAGCAGAACTCTTGGGGCTGAGTTTATTGTAAATTCTCTTTTGGAGTGTTGAGAGAAAATATAATCTTATGAGAAGATAAAATAGTGTGTATATATTTTCCTCACAATCATTTCTACCTGTTCTCTTGGAGTGCCAATACTTTTGGAGTTAACCTGTGTTTGAGTTAATACTCTATTAAACAGAAGCTATGTGTTATAGCTTGTCCAATAACTAACCGTTGGTGTAACGTTAGTCAGCTAGTTATAGTTAATACCGTAATAAACAGCTGGTTATAGTTAAGACCGTAATAAACAGCTGGTTATAGTTAATACCGTAATAAACAGCTAGTTATAGTTAATACCGTAATAAACAGCTGGTTATAGTTAATACTGTAATAAACAGCTGGTTATAGTTAATACCGTAATAAACAGCTGGTTATAGTTAATGCCGTAATAAACAGCTGGTTATAGTTAATACCGTAATAAACAGCTGGTTATAGTTAAGACCGTAATAAACAGCTGGTTATAGTTAATACCGTAATAAACAGCTGGTTATAGTTAATACCGTAATAAACAGCTGGTTATAGTTAAGACCGTAATAAACAGCTGGTTATAGTTAAGACCGTAATAAACAGCTGGTTATAGTTAATACTGTAATAAACAGCTGGTTATAGTTAAGACCGTAATAAACAGCTGGTTATAGTTAATACTGTAATAAACAGCTGGTTATAGTTAATACTGTAATAAACAGCTAGTTATAGTTAATACCGTAATAAACAGCTAGTTATAGTTAATACCGTAATAAACAGCTGGTTATAGTTAATACTGTAATAAACCGCTGGTTATAGTTAATACTGTAATAAACAGCTGGTTATAGTTAAGACCGTAATAAACAGCTGGTTATAGTTAAGACCGTAATAAACAGCTGGTTATTTCTGTGTATTTCTGCAGTCCTAATCAGGTGACTGGTTTCAGCCAATAGGACTGTGGCAGTGTTTTTTTCTAATTATCTAACACTAGATAACTCAGGCAGTCAGGGTGTTTTTATACATGTGTTTAGCACTGAAGTGTGTCTGTGTGTCTGTGTGTGTGTGTGTGTGTGTGTGTATACACACCCTCAGGACTGACTCCCCTGACCTTGCGGTCACAGCCACACCTCTCCAGCTCCCCCCGGCTGCAACCTCGCGTCACTGCAACAGCTACAGCCGCTGACGAGAGGGCATGGACAAACGCCGCCTCCCGCGTCCCTGCAACACACACACACACACACACAGAGCTTAAGTTTGACTTGGTTAGATAATGATGTCATGTCTATCTTCTCGTCTCACTTCTTCACCTGACGTGTGTGTAAAGGTGTTAGAAATGGTGTGTGTGTGTGTGTGTGTGTGTGTAGAGGTGTTAGAAGTGAAATTTCTGACCTTGATTCATAACACGGCCGAACACATTAACACCACGAGGAGTAGTGGAGCAGTTCCACCTCCGATTACGGAACTGATGCTGACACTGAGAGAGAGACACACAGGTGGAGAGAGAGAGAGAGAGAGAGACAGGCAGAGAGAGACAGATATACAGGCAGAGAGAGAGAGAGGTAGAGGGAGAGAGACAGGCAGAGAGAGAGAGACAGGCAGAGAGAGAGAGACAGGCGGAGAGAGAGAGAGAGGCAGAGAGAGAGACAGGTGGAAAGAGAGAGAGTTGAATGGTTGAGAATCAGAAACAGGGCTGTAATAGTGATGTTTGTGTCAGTAGCAGAAGTAAAATGAAATAAAATGAAATAAAATTAAATAAAATTAAATAAAACCCGGCCGGTTCTGGGAATACGGTTCCAGAATCCGTGCAGGAGAAACGAAGGGCTTTTCTGTGGAACTCCAGTTAGCACCGTCACGCTCCACACACACCGTCACGCTCCGCAGCATTGCTTGTAGTTTGGAGTTTGGAGGTGTGTACTGTGCTGCTGCTTGTGGGCGGGGCCTGTTCGCTAGTAAACTGTAGTAGCTACGTGTGTGTAATAAACACAGATGAAACACGGCACTAATCCGTGTGAACTTCAGCGGCGTGATTTACGTGTTACCTGCTCAGCTGGAACTTACTTCTCGGATTAGATTAGCAAAGTGAGCTAACTGTCCTAGCTACGTACTTCTCACAGAGACAGCAGTAATCTCTGCTACGTTCTTCCAGCCACGCTTATGAGTTTTCTTCCATATTAGTGTAAAACAGTGAGCAGGAACTAACTGCAGGTAGGAACTAAAGTTGTGCGTGAGGAACTGAGGGAATTGGGACCACATGCGTCGCTGGGAGAGTCGTGTGCTGTAGTGGTTAGCACGTTTCCCTCACATCTGCGGGGTTGGGGTTCGATTCCCGCCTCCGCCCAGTCTGTGTGTAGAGTTCACATGTTCTCCCCGTGCTTCGGGGGTTTCCTCCGGGTACTCCGGTTTCCTCCCCCAGTGAGTGAGTGTGTGTGAGTGTGTGTGTGTGTGTGAGACGGTGGCTCCAGATTCCCTGTGCCCCTGTTTGGATAAGCGCTACAGAAATGGATGGAGACTGAGAGAGAGATATTATCTGTCTGTCTCTCACCTCGTCGATGACCATCTCAGCCGCTCTGCGTACAGACTCCATCACTTCCTCTCGCGCCCTGCACACTCCCACCTGCCCCACTGACAGACCCCGTAGACGAACACACACCTCTGGACCCGACACCGGCCGAGAGCGCGGCACACGCACCAGAGAACTGCAGACAGACAGACAGGTAGAGAGAGAGAAAATAACAAAGGCAACCACAGTTCATCTTTAGAAACATGTTCATGTGATCTGGCAGAAATTGTAACTGAATGAATTTGTAGTTTTTGCTGAGGTAGAGACACAGACAGATAGAGAGCGAGACAGATAGATAGACAGAGAGAGACAGCGAGAGAGACAGACAGACAGAGTGCTAATGAAGTTAGGGTGCAGAGGGAATGAGTAGGAAGAGTTGTTATACACATACAGTAATAAGGTACATAGAAAAAAGTCATTATGCTAACTCAGCCCTTAATCCCACCCATAACCACACCCACAGTCCCGCCTCTAATTATAATATTAATGAATTAAGTCAAGTGAGTTGTTAGGAATCTGCAGGTGTGAGACGGTGGAGTTATTAGCGTTTACATATGTGTGATATCATCTTTCACTTACAGCCAGTTGGTTGCCATGGTGAGGTGGGTTGCCCATAGCAACAGCAGGAGGCGTCGTCCCGTGTGATTGACAGAAGAGACAGTGGGCATCAGACTGTCTATCCCTCTGTCTGTTCCTCTAGCTGTCTGTCTGCTTATCTATCTGTCTATCTATCAGTCTCTCTGTGTCTAATTGTCTGTCCAAATGTCTAAAATTCCATCTTTCTGTCTGTTTATCTGTCTTCTATTTTCTTTGGATCTTCCTATATTTCTGTCTTGTTTGATCAGTCTATATGTGTCTGTCCATCAGTCTGACTGTCTGTCTGTCTCACTCTCTCAGGTGCAGTGTTGGGGATTCTCCCCTCATCTCTGTCAAAGTGAATTTAAATAATCAGCAGTCATAAAATTATTCCACATAAATATACAATAACATCTAATCTGGTGTGTTCTGATTGGCCAAGAGCAGTACGGTGTGTTCTGATAGGCCGAGAGCAGTACGGTGTGTTAATTAATTAAATAAGTTACCTGATTAAATTATTAAAAGACCACAACACTAAAGCAGTGTTAGACGTGTGTGTGTTTTCCGACATCAGAACAACATGAAGAAGTCAAGTTTAGATGTAATGAGGAAGTGAGACTTACCTGTCCGGAGCACCACGGCAACCATCCAATAATAATAACAATAAACAATAAATCCAAGACGATGATAACTAAAAGTGCTGCAGTGATATACACTCAGTGTTGAGTTCAGTGTTCATGCAGGAATTAATCACTATCATTATTCTTATTAATACACACTTGACTTTCACTTCATCCCGATAACCTGTTAAAAAAATCTGTCTTTAACCGGAATAACTGAATTCATTTATTTAAAGTTAAAATGTGAATTAAAGTTCAAATAAAGTCATAATTGAAGGTGAATTATAGTCCTAATTATAATCCCTGTGTAGAGTGAGAGCGAGTCCTTTCTCCAAAACAAAACAAGTGTGTATTCCTCTAGAGACGAACGATCCGGAGGAGTGTGAGGGGACGAGTGGAGATAAAGAAGGTGGGACAGGGGTTATAAAGAGAGAGAGAGAGAGAGAGAGAGAGAGAGATGAGCTCAGCCTCATTATCACTGTTAGCACTGAACACACATAAGTATGAGTGTATATATATGCGTGTGTGTGTGCATGTGTATATATATATATATATATATATATATATGTGTGTATATGTGTACGTATATATATGTGTATATATATATATATATATATATATGTTTGTATATATGTGTATGTGTGTACATGTGTGTGTGTATATATATATATATATATATATATATATATATGTGTGTGTGTGTGTGTGTGTATGTACATGTGTGTATATATGTGTGTACATGTGTGTATATATATGTGTGTGTGTGTACATGTGTGTATATATGTGTGTGTGTATATATGTGTGTGTGTGTGTGTGAATCATGAATGACTCGTTCTCTTAAATGACTCCTTTGAGTGAATCAAGTGAATTCCAAACTCAATTTAACCAAATGCATTCATTTACACACTGACTACTGAATACTGGCCCACCACTAACCTTAACTGAGCACTAGTCATGTGTGTGTGGGAGAGAGAGAAACAGAGTGAGAGAAACAGAGAGAGAGAGAGAGAGAGAGAGAGAGAGAGAGTGTGTGACCTATCGTCTGAGAAGTCTACGTCAGAAAATGTCACCCCTTTACAAAATCTCTTACAAAAACATGTTTTGCGTAAAAGCGAGTGATAAATAAATGAAGGGATAAATGGAGAGACAGAGAGCGAGAGAGAGTGAGAGAGAGAGAAAGAGAGGACGTGCCCCTGTCCCCTTTACCTCTTGTTTAATTTTCCCAAACTTTGTTGCTGTTCTTTACGAGTGTGCCCCCTCCGTCACTCCCTTCCTCCCACACTCCCTCCATTCTATCGTCCTTCACCCCTCTGTATTGTCTCGGAAGAAGGGATGACATTTAGACAAGAGGGGACCACAAATATTGAACCTGGAGGACGAAAATAAATCACGTCCGGGACTGAGCGACCGGGAGGACCCCTAAACCCCTAACTACGCAATAATAATAATAATGATAATAACAATTATAATAATAATAATAAATTAAAGAATAAAAATAGTAAATGAACTGTATTAAAGGAAAATGAAAGTAAAGAACTCATCAGTAGTTACATAAACGCACCAAGAATAACAGAAAATGTAAAAACGAAAAGTTAAAAGCAGAAAAAAAAACTAAAGAAAAGAAAAAAGGGATTAGTGGAAGTTTTGGGTCTTTCACCATCAGTTCTGCCTCGTTCCTGTCTCTCCAATTCCAGTTTTATTTCTATTGTGCTTTTGACACGGCTGTCAAAAATCTCCCTGCAGGAACCTGGGGAGGAACCTGCAGAGGAACCTGGGGAGGAACCTGCAGAGGAACTAGCCTGAAACAGGAAACAGTTCTCTTCTGAGTGACGCTGGACAGTGAGATTATAAATCAGTCCACTGTTCAGGTGTAGAAGAGGAAAGATAAACAGCACTGAGTGTGTTTACACAGTGAGCAGATTGGGAATGAAGCCCCGCCCACTCCGATACACACAAGATTTGTAAAACAGCTTTTATCTGTTCACATGAAGACGAAAATATCCCAGGTGAGAGTGAACCCCGCCGTGTCGGAGTCGTAACGCCGTCACCTGTCTGCTTTTACACTGGAAAAGAAGTGTGTTGAAGACCAACTGTAACGTTCTGAACGCACCACAGGAACCTGCAAGAGCCGCAGGAACCTGCAAGAGCAGACTTACAGAAATAAACGGAGCAATGCAGAACTTTTACCCTTTAAATATACAGGAAAATACGATTCTAGAAGCAGGAACAACAAACCTTCTGCGTCTCTACACTTCCTGTTCTGTGAATCCTTGATGGGAATAGTTTTTCACCTGTCTTCACTCCGGGCCACCGAGTCCCTTAAGGTTCTTTGTTGGTTCCTGTCCGTTTTTCAGCAATATACGCTTCTTCTGGGTAACACCTTTCAGAGTTAGAAATGATTGCGCTGATGATGTGTAAATCTGTCTGGCTCTGAAGCCCAGAGCTCGCTGTAGCGTCTCAGTCAGAGTCTGGAAGACCTCAAAACTTTCTACAAGTCAATGAAGAGAAAACAGACATCATTATTTTCCAAACACGCCAGGTTCCATCATCTACAGGCGCTCTCTCCCTCCCTCTCTCTCTCTAATCTTGGTGTCATTTTTTATCCTGACCAACAAATGAACTCCAGATGTTGTCCAGAGTAGTTTAAGGTTCTTTTATTTGTTTTAAAGCTGGTAATGAGCGAGCCTCCTGTCGCATGGTGGACCTGCTCTGTCCATCCCCAGCTCCTCGGTCTCAGGGTCTCGGCTTAGCGGTCTCAGTGCCGAGGCTGAAGAACCGTCCACCTCTAGATACCTGCAGCATCTCCTCAGTTTCAAACCCACACTAAAACATCTGTTTCACACCTGCATCTCCAGTCTTTCTTTTATTATTAGTGATGACCTTTATTACTTTTTCATCTCCAATCAGTTCATTTCTCTTCTGTATTTCAGTCTCGGTTTCATTCTTACACACCTACAGCACTTTGTGTAACTATCGTTATTACACACACACACACACACACACACACACACACACTGTGTAGAACACTGACACACACCCCGAGATCAGACATCCACATTCTGATCTACAGGGTTCTAGAGCGTAGAACTCCACACTGATGGTTCTACACAGTTCCACTCTAACGGTCTCTACAGTAATGATGACACTGATGGTATGATCACAGCACTCTCTCTCTCACTCACACACACACACATACTTTCTATCTTTAAAGAGTCCATCTGTCTTTCTTTGTGTTTCTCTCTCTCTCTCTCTCTCTCTCTCTGTCTTTCTCTGCCTACTCCATCTCTACGGTAACGCCATGGCGACCACCTGTGTTACGTCCGGTGCCTCTGCGTGTTTCTCCTCCCTCCATCATTCACTCGTCTCTCGTAAATAACAACCCTAAAAGCAGAACGCGTCCTTTCACACTCCCTCTACACTGAGAGACGGGTCAAAGAGTGTGTGTGTGTGTGTGAGAGAGAGGGGGGGGGGGAGAGAGAGAGAGAGAGAGAGAGAGAGAGAGAACGATAGAGAGTGAGACAGAGACAGACAGACAGACAGAGAGAGAGTGAGACAGATAGAGCATGAGACAGACAGACAGAGAGTGAGACAGGGAGACAGACAGAGGCTGTGAGAAAGAGAGTGAGACAAAGAGACAGACAGAGAGTGAGACAGACAAAGAGAGAGAGTGAGACAGGGAGACAGACAGACAGAGTGAGACAAAGAGACAGACAAAGAGTGAGAGAGACAGACAGAGAGTGAGACAAAGAGACAGACAAAGAGTGAGAGAGACAGACAGAGTGAGACAGAGACAGACAGAGTGAGAGAGACAGACAGTGAGACAAAGAGACAGACAAAGAGTGAGAGAGAGACAGAGTGAGACATACAAAGAGTGAGAGAGACAGACAGAGAGTGAGACAAAGAGTGAGAGAGAGACAGAGAGTGAGACAAAGAGACAGACAAAGAGTGAGAGAGAGACAGAGAGTGAGACAAAGAGACAAAGAGTGAGAGAGACAGACACAGAGTGAGACAAAGAGACAGTGTACATGTATCACTTTTTCAACCCTATAACTGTACTCATATTCATTTATCTTTTCCCTCTCCTCCTCTTTTCCCTCTCCTCCGTTCAGCTGGTTGTGAGAGCAGGATTAACTCCGTCTCTGCGCTCCTGCATGAACAGGTTATCGCTGTAAATGTTCAGGACGTTCCTCTTCCCACTCCGTGCACTGAGAAGAAGAAGAAGAAGAAGAGAAACACACATCTCTTCACTGTAACGCTTTATTTACTCGTACAGCGGAGAAACAAACTAGAAAACGAGCGCAGTACCTCAGGTGCACTTCCTCTAACAGGTACTGAGATTTCAAAGGTCATGATACTAATACTAAACAAAAAAAAGTAGAAAAAGAAAGTGATGTTTATTGGGTACGAATGAAAAAAACCCTCCTACATTAATCTACTGTAGAGAAAAATAAGGTTTCTGTGTTACGCTCTATGATTGGCTACTGGAGAGTCACATGACTTCCTGTCTGCCTTCATCATAATTAACACACTACGCATTAATACTGACTAGTGACGCAGAGCTCTCCTTCAGCAAGCTATAACAATACACACCAGCATAACTGCCCTGTGTGTGTGTGTGTGTGTGTGTGTGTGTGAGACCCTCACTCTGGTGCACACTCCGGAGGGTGCTTCAGTCCGAGTGCACTAGCTGAGGTGACGTTAGACGATGATCCTCAGGTACGCTGATAAACGAGTGAGTAATGTGGATGAATAAATGATCATGTGATCATGTAGGAAGTCCTGAACACGTCACCTGCAGCAGAAGGAGGCGGAGCCTAATTCAGCTATAAGAGTTGAATGAATATATAATGGTATACTGTGATAAATGTCCAGCAGCAGGGCGGAGCTCTCAGACCGGCAGACACGCCCGTGTGTTATTCACCTCTGCTATACTGAAAAACAAAATAATTCTACTTCCATTACAGCCCCTCCCAACCACGCCCCCACTGACACGCCCTCCTTGCTCCCCCTCAGTCCCTCAGGCTGTTGATGGAGGCGCAGATCTTGAGGGCGGGGCCCAGTTTAATGTTCATGGTGCTCATCAGATGCTCCTCCTTCAGCAACAGCAGCGCCTGACCATCAATCTCCTGAGACAGGAAGTGACCCGCCAGATCCTCACAGCCTGACAGAAAGTGATGTCACAGAGGGAGAACCAGCATTAGGAGACAGACAGACAGACAGAGAGACAGAGAGAGACAGAGTGGTACTGAAGGTTCACCTTGCAGAGAGGAAATGAAGCGACACACTTCCTCCACACTCCAGTGGGCAGGGCTAGCAGACAGGAAATGGTCTCCGTCCAGCGGAAGGCCGCCTTGTGCCGACTCGTCCAGTTGAGCGCCGCAGTGGGCGGGGCGAGAGCAGGAGTAGGCGGAGCCTGGAGAGAGGTAGTCTTCTTCCTCTTCTTCTTCTTCTTCACCTTCACAGCTGGAGACGTCCTCCGAACGACTGGACTCAGAGCGACACTGAGAGACAGACAGGAAGAGAGACAGACGGAGAGTGAGACAGAGGCACACAGACTAATGTATGAGCAGACAGACAGGCTGGTGTATGGAGAGACAGAAAGACAGACCTTTACAGACAGGTGTCTGCCAGAGATTTTAGCACAGGCGATCTCAGAGCTGCTCCTGTGAGGACCCCTGCGTCTCGCTACCTCATCATACACAGGGGCGGAGCTGCGGCCTCGACTGGAGCGGAAATGATGACTACAGCTCACATTATACCTGCAGGGGACAGGAGAGAGAGAGAGAGAGAGAGAGAGAGAGAGACAAGGAGAGAAAGAGAGTGAGAGAGTGTGTGTGTGCGAGAGAGAGTGTGTGTGTGAGAGAGAAAGAGTCTGTGTGTGTGACAGAAAGAGTGTGTGTGTGTGAGAGAGAAAGAGTGTGTGTGTGTGTCTGAGAGAGAGAGAAAGAGTGTGTGTGTGTGTGAGAGAGAGAGAAAGAGTGTGTGTGTGTGTGTGTGAGAGAGAGAGAGAGAGAGAGTGTGTGTGTGAGAGAGAAAGAGTGTGTGTGTGTGACAGAAAGAGTGTGTGAGAGAGAGAGAGAGAGAGAGTGTGTGAGAGAGAGTGTGTGTGTGTGAGAGAGAGAGAAAGAGTGTGTGTGTGTGTGTGTGAGAGAGAGAGAGAAAGAGTGTGTGTGTGTGTGTGTGTGAGAGAGAGAGAAAGAGTGTGTGTGTGTGTGTGTGAGAGAGAGAGAAAGAGTGTGTGTGTGTATGTATGTGTGAGAGAGAGAAAGAGTGTGTGTGTGTGTGTGTGTGTGTGTGAGAGAGAGAGAGAGAGAGAGGGAGAAAGAGTGTGTGTGTGTGAGAGAGAGAGAGAGAAAGTGTGTGTGTGTGTGTGTGTGTGTGTGTGTGTGTGTGTGTGTGAGAGAGAGAGAGAGAGAGAGAAAGTGTGTGTGAGTGTGTGTGTGTGTGTGTGTGTGTGTGTGTGTGTGTGTGAGAGAGAGAGAGAGAGAGAAAGTGTGTGTGTGTGTGTGTGTGTTGTACCTCTTGGCGCAGGTTTTGGAGCAGAAGCGTTTGGTTCCGCGAAACTGACTGGCAGGAGCAAAAGTCTCACAGAACTCACACTTCAGCACTGCAGGACACACACACACACACACACACACACACACACACACACACACCCATTTAAGCACAGGAAGTGTTTAACCTGTCCATGTACATTCACTTAGTCACACACTCACTGACCAGACGGGGCGCTGTTTTCAGGTTGCATGGAGAGAGGCACAGGAACACCCTCAGCCCGCTCTTTTATTGGTCCAGTCACCTGTCAATCAAACACAGGATTACACCTTCACCAGTATTCAGTTCAGTGCGGAGTTTACCACAGCCAATCACACGGCTCGGCTCATAACTCATTTGCATAGATTTTTACTTCACACCAGCCTACTTACTACTGTAGATTATTCTCCATGCTGAACTGATGAGCGTGTTTATGTGAAGAACGGGTGTGATTTGTGACACGCCCACAGTGGACTGACGAAGTGAATACTGGGTGTGGTTTGGGAACACAGAGAGAGAGAGAGAGAGAGAGAGAGAGAGAGAGAGAGAGACTCACAGGAAATGGCTCGGCTCCTTCCTGAATGACGAAGCCTTCGATAAGGTGAGTGAGGACCTGCGGTTTGACCACGGCCTGGGGGAGAGGAGCTCGAGGGTGGGGAAGGGACAGAGACAGTGTCGGTGGGGTGGAGAACGCTCTCTCTGGAGCTGCACAGACAGACAGACAAAGAGAGAGACAGAGAGAGAGACAGAGAGACAGAGAGAGACGGAGAGAGAGAGACAGACAGAGAGAGACAGACAGAAAGAGAGAAACAGAGAGAGAGACAGAGAGAGACGGAGAGAGACAGAGAGGAAATAATAACATTAATGGCGTGGAGGTGTTTTTAAATCAGAGATTATCGACCTGATTTCTGCATCCAGCCCAGAAGTCCTGACTCACCTGTGTCCAATGAGGGAGCAGGAGAGAGTGGAGGGGCAGAGTCAGGCACTGACTGACAGTTCTGGGCAGCGGTTTCTGAGGTCATCTCACCCGCCATGTCTGATTCTGATTTTCTCTTCAAGGAGCCGATGGCAGGCTTCATCTGGGACACGGTCAAGAAAACACAAACATAAACAGACGACAATGTAATGATTTAACTTGATAAAACAACTACATGATTTAATATAAATGACAATAAAACATTAATGACATTTAAATAACTAAAATGATTGAAGACCTCACACTGACTACACAACACTGACCTGTGGGGTTCCAGTTTGTTCGAACATCGTTTCTCCAGCAGGTGGCGCCACAGTGCTGCTGTGTTCTCCATCTGCAGTCTGAATCGCAGCAGAAGAGCCAATCTGACTGGGTTCTGCATTCTGATTGGTTAGTTTTAGACCCGCACCAGCAGTGCCTGTCTCCATGGCCGTTACCATGGGGACTGCATTAGAGGGGGAGCTGTGATTGGAGTTGTGGGCGGAGCTGTCCTGTTGGGAGAAGCAGGTTCGGGCCTGTGGCACTGCTACAGCCTGGGAGTTTCCCAGCGCACCCTGCCTGGACCCGAGCAACTGGACAGGGACGTGTGGGGGATGGGAAATGGGCGGAGCCGGGAGGATGGGCGGAGGGTGGCGAGGGGGCATCTGAGAGGGCAGGCGTCCACTTTGGGCCGTTTTGGGTTGGATGGGGACGGGGCCTGCCATTTTGTCCCCTCCGTTTTGCTGCTGCTGCTGAAGCGGCTGCACCACCAGCGTCTGAGCCGCCATGTTGGGTTTGGGGAAACCCGGAGAGGAAGTGGGGACGTTGGAGCTCGGGACCAGGATGTGGGTCACCGTGGCAGCGGGTGTGAGCCGGGATGGAGAGAGCAGGAGCTGGGAGAGAGGGAGAGATGGAGAGGAGGAAGAAGAAGAGGAGGAGAGAGAGGAAGAGGTGGAAGAAGGAGGAGCGGGAAGTTTACTGCTGTTCATCTGCTGTGCTGACGGAGAAAACTGCTGCTGCTGCTGCTGAGACTGTGGGCCGAGAGAGAAGGAACCTGAGAGCGAGAGAGAGATAGAGAGAGAGCGAGATAAGCACAGAGAGAGCGAGAGAGAGAGAGACAGAGAAACAGAGAGGGAGTGAGAGAGAGCGAGAAACAGAGAGAGAGATACAGAGATATAGCGAGAGAGAGAGAGAGAAAGACAGAGAGAGAGAGAGAAACAGACAGAGACCGAGAGAGAGAAGCACAGAGAGAGAGAAAAAGAGAGAGAGAGACAGAGAAAGCGAGAGAGAGAAACAAAGAGAGAGAAGCACACAGAGAGAGAGAGAGAGAGAGAGAGAGAGAGAGAGAGAGCGAGGACGTGGAGCAGAAATAGAGAGAACCCAAGACAGATTTATAACAAATCAAAAGCGTGTCATTTATAACTACTGAACGATTCAGAATGAACTGATGTACTGAAATACAGTCAGTGGGCTTCATGTGGAGAGGATGAACCACGGCTGTGTCCCAAACCACATCGCTGGCACTGCTTTTAGTGGGAGTAGTGCGCTCATACTCAAGTCACACTACTATATAGACTACTTTATAAAGCAGAAGGGGCGGAGTAGCAGTGATTTTAAGTTTGTGTTTGATTTGACATGGTCCCACCCTACACACGTACAGGTACTCCTTCACTCCATCCAGGGTGTAGCGGGTGCGATCTCAGACTGAGCCTAGAAATGCTAATAAATAAACAGGAACTTACTGGGATCCTTCCTGTCAGGATATTCAGTCTTAACGGCGGTCACTCTGGGGGTAGAAACACAGCGCAGGGCAAGATTCTGCACCTGGGGTACATGGGAGGGTCAATGTCAGGGTGTTAAGTGGGGGGGTCGATCGAGAAAAGGGGGTAGAAGTCATTCTTACCTGGTCAGTATCTGACTGGTTACTGGAAGATGTGGGTGGGACTTCCTGTTGCTGCTGCTGCTGGGACTGTTGCTGTTGTTGCTGAGGCTGCTGCTGGGCAACTGTTGCCATGGCAGCTGTTGTCGTGCCTCCAGGCATGAAGATGAGCTGAGGAGCCCTGAGTGAGCGATTCACCTGAGAGAGGGAAAGAGATTATAAATTAATTATTACACATAAAACTTCACTAAAACCTAAAATACATTATTTAAATTTATACAATAAAATAAAACATTTTTTAAAAACGTACTCTCAGGTACATCTGTCCCTGACCGGTCGAGTTCCCACCCAGCAGCACTGATTGGCTAAGAGCAGATGACGTAACAGATGTCGCAGGGCCGACTGGGCGGGGGTTGGTCATGGTCCCGCCCCCAGAAGTGCTGCTTAAATTAACCTACAACATGATTATCAGTTACTGTGACATAAAGGGGGAAATGACATCATGGAAACACCACCTGAAAAAACAACTTAAGGAGACGCGGCAGAAAAAAAAAAAAAGCATTTTTGTGCATTCTGGTCAATTTTCATAATTTTATGTTTCTATAACATTTCATATTTAACACTGATAACATAAAAATGACAATAATTCACATTAAAATGTTTATTTTTAGGCATTTGGTGTTCTTATGTCTGTCACTTTCACCCAAACGGTCATAAGTTCAACCAGATACGTCTCCTCACTCGCTCAGTGACAACAGCGAGTGTTGGGTGTCGCTGGAAAGGTGAGTTCTATCAGGTTAACTGTTAACTAACCCTCCAAAGAGAGTGAACAGTGGAGTGTTAACTACAGGTGCATCAGTTAATAAAACGTGTAAATGTGAGGTGTGTTGTGCCTGTAGAAACGTACGGTGCACTGCGCCGTGCTCACTGCAGAGACGCTGGTGTTCGGAGAACTGGACTGTCGACTGGCAGCTAACGTGGCCTAGAAATACGCAAAGATCAATTATACCTGCACATGTACATCTTTAATTACATCACACCTGCCGAAGTTTACCTGAGATTACAGCACCTTATAAACAAACACTCAGAGTGAATTATATATACAGCTAGAGTTAAAGTTATTAATAATGAATAAGAAAGGTCAAGAAGGTAAATGAGGTAAACAAGATTCATTTGGGTAAAGAAGGTAAACAGCAGGTATAAGGTAATGTAAGTAAAGGAGGTAAGAAAGGTAAATGGAAGTGAATGAAGTAAATTAGGTTAATTAGTTAAAATATGCAAACGAGGTGAAGGAGATAAAGGAGATAAAAGGGGTGAATGAGGTGAAGAAGGTGAAGGTGGTGAAGAAGGTGAATGAGGTAAATGGGGTGAAGAAGATAAAGGAGGTGAATGAGTTAAAGGGGGTGAATGAGGTGAAGAAGGTGAATGAGGTTAAGGAGGTGAATTAGGTGAAGGATAGGTAAAGGAGGTGAAGGAGCTGAATGAGGTAAAGGAGGTGAAGAAGATAAAGGATGTGAATGAGGTGAAGGAGGTGAATGAGGCAAAGGAGGTGAATAAGGTGAAGGATAGGTAAAGGAGGTGAATGAGGTGAAGGAGGTGAATTAGGTGAAGGATAGGTAAAGGAGGTGAATGAGGTGAAGGAGGTGAATTAGGTGAAGGATAGGTAAAGGAGGTGAAGGAGTTGAATGAGGTAAAGGAGGTGAAGAAGATAAAGGATGTGAATGAGGTTGAAGGAGGTGAAGAAGATAAAGAGGTGAAAAATGTGAATGAGGTAAAGGAGGTGAATGAGGCAAAGGAGTTGAATCAGGTGAAGGATAGGTAAAGGAGGTGAATGAGGTAAAGATGGTGAATGAGGTAAAGGGGGTGAATGAGGTGAAGGATATGAAGGAGGTGAATGAGGAAAAGGAGGTGAAGAAGATAAAGGATGTAAATGAGCTGAAGAAGATAAAGGAGGTGAATGAGGTGAATAGGTAAAGGAGGTGAAGGAGGTGAATGAGATAAAGGATGTAAATGAGCTGAGGAAGATAAAGGAGGTGAATGAGGTGAAGGAGGTAAAGGAGGTGAATGAGGTGAAGGAAATCTGACCTGTTGCACAGCAGCGAGGTTGTGAAGCTGAGCACTGTTAATCTGCTGTTGAAGCATCAGCTGCTGGAAATACTGAGCTGCGTTAGGCTGTCGCTGTAGAGCCTGCAGAGCCTGTACACACACACACACACACACAGCATTGATGGACAGCTTGTGAGATTGAGGAACAGGTGATGATTGCAGGTGAGTATTGCAGGTGATGATTGCGGATGAGTATTGCAGGTGATGATTGCTGGCGAGTATTACAGGTTATGATTGCTGGCGAGTATTACAGGTGATGACTGCAGGCGAGTATTGAAGGTGTTGATTGCAGGTGAGTATTGCAAGTGTATTACAGGTGATGATTTCGGGTGAGTATTACAGGTGATGATTGCGGGTGAGTATTACAGGTGATGACTGCAGGTGAGTATTGCAAGTGTATTACAGGTGATGATTGCGGGTGAGTATTACAGGTGATGACTGCAGGTGAGTATTGCAAGTGTATTACAGGTGATGATTGCAGGTGATGATTACAGGTGTACAGGTTCATCAGTGAAAGTTTGCTTTGCTGATGAAAGGAGCAGAACAGAACGGCGTGAGTTCGTATCCCAGCGATTCCACAGCCGTCTGTAAGTGAACTCGACACTGAGAACCCAGTGCCGTGTGTGGGGTAGGGGTAGGTAAAGGCAGGAGAGACAGGTAGAGGGAGGAGAGACAGGTAGAGGGAGGAGAACTGAACCATGTTTTCTCAAACAAACAGCTACAGAAAACTCAATTAGAGAATTACAAAATATAAACTCCTCTGAGACACGTGACTCACACAGCGACTAACTCTGTTTGTGTGTGTGTGTGTGTGTGTGTTACTCACCTGTACAGCTTGTCGTTCATACAGAGACATCTGAGAGATCTGTGCAGGCCGAGCGTTTCCCCCGGAACTGGTACCGCTGCTGCTGGAGGACCCCGAGCTGCCCTGATCCTCTGCCTGCTCCATACTGGACCTGGATGGAGCTCCACTCACTCTACACACACACACACAGTCTCAACTTACAATGTTCACATCAATAGATTTATTACTCACTTATTACTATTTTTTTTTTTTATTCTAAATTGTTTATTTTAAGAAGTTTATTGTAAGTCAGTGACAGGAGTGTATCATGTGTATATATGTGTGTGTGCTGATATTGTGTATTAATAAACAATAATAAACTCCATAAATGAATGAGAATAAATCCCCAACAGAGCGGAGTGTGTGATTATAAACCCAGCTACAGTAATGCTGTATATTATTGTTATTATTATCGTGTATAATATAGCATAATGTATTATTGCTACAGTTAGTTACAGTGAGCTGAGAGTTAGCCGCTAGCCCGCTAAGCTAGCTCGCTAACTGTAAAGTGCAGAAGGATAGTCTGCTACCTGAAAGCGACGCGCTGTGTCGGTATTGTTTCTCCTCCTCGCGGCGGTGTCTGTAAACAGCGGGATATGAATCTGAGCCGATCTTCTTTACTTCTTTATTTGTGTTTGTTTTTGTTTTATGAGACTTTGTTGGGTGAAAAAAATATCTGCAAGAAAACCGTTGACTGAGACGCTCAAAGCCCCGCCCACTATTACTGTTTACAATTCTGCTTCCGGTGCCAAAGCATGACGTCACATTCGTGCGCCGACAACTTCCAAGCTTTTCCCTAGATTTGTGTTTTGTTTACTTACACGGTTTTAGTTCTACCAAACTCTATATAACATCATTTACCTTTAGAGAAATGTGTATTAACACTCAGTATATTAACACTGAAACGCTAATGTTAACACTCAGGAGGCTGAAGTTTGGTAAAGGCCTCTCCACATTAAAGACCCAGCAGTTCCCATCTCTCTCCTCGAGGTGGCGGTATGAAGCTGATATCACTTCTACAGTCTCCTAAACCACTACCTCCTCTTTCTACACCTCTATCTCCTCTTTCTACACCTCTACCTCCTCTTTCTACCCCTATATCTCCTCTTTCCACACCTCTATCTCCTCTTTCTACACCTATATCTCCTCTTTCCACACCTCTATCTCCTTTTTCCACACCTCTATCTCCTCTTTCCACAACTCTGTCTCCTCTTTCTACATCTCTGCCTCCTCTTTCTCAAAACCTCTCAGATATCTGAGCATTAAATATATGTTCTTCTATATTGACATTTTTCCAATTCATTTACAAAACATATACTCAGCATAACAGCAACATCCATGGCCCTGATTTACACGAAGATGAATAAAACAGCATTAAATACAGTCTTATGCAAAAGTTTGGGCACCCCTGATGAAAATACATATTTTGTTGATTTTTGAGTAAACACCTCTGCAGCAAACTATTATTATTATTATTATTATTATTATTATTATTATTATTATTATTATTATTATTATTATTGTTGTTGTTGTTGTTGTTGTGTTGGGAAGCGCACGTTTCCGTGTTGTCATGTCTTTGTTTATTTTGCCAAAGTAAGGAGAAGATAGTGTTTTGAACATTGATGTTATTTTATGTACATGCTCAATAACTGATTTTTGTTCATATTTAGCCAAAAATGTTCCGTACTGCAGCTTTAATGTGCCATTACCTGCAATTGCATCAGTCTCAGCCCCCACTGCGTGACAGAAGGCTACCAGCTGAATGTAAAAAAACTATTGATTTGATATTTTTGTGCATCACAGGAACTCTATTACAATCGGCCATTTTCAAACTTCCTGTTACAAATGTAGAAGCAGAAGTAGTAGCGTTTCAGAACTTCAGGAGAGATACTGAAATACAACACGCAGACACAGAGTTTATGTAAATGCACATGCAAACACCCGTACCTGAGCTTTCACTCATTTCCCACCAGTGTGCTTGTGAGGAAGAAATGGCTTTGGGACGAAGTCAGAAAATTCAGCACTCGTCTACCAGTTTTAACCAACTGGTTTCACCTAAAGTATTTTTTATAAATGTTTTTACATAAAGGTTTTACTGCTCTTTTCCGTCTCTCATTAATTCCACACTGACTAACCTCCAGAAAGCTCCATAAACCGGGTTAGGATTACAGGAGGTCCACAGCTGAAAGAACTCTGAGCCCCACTGAATGCAATAAAATCTGAGGTTTGGGGCCCAAACATGATAAGTGAGTGATTTTCTCTTCTTATTAATAACAAATATTTTAAGAGTACAAATCTATTAAGAAAAATAGTGAAATAAAAGGAATGAATAAGCTCCAAAAGCTCATCTCTCCTGAAGACGGGCCACTGGGAGTCGTGAGGAACCGTGTACAGCTGGGAGCGGATCTAAAACATTGGATGCTACATGTACTTTCTCTTACTGATGGCTAAGGATGCAGATGCAGGTTTTTATAACTACTTGTAATTACAAAACTCAGCTACTCTCCATCATGAATTGTACATGCACGACCTTTTGAAATAAACAAACAGTCATTTTCGACACTTCCTTCAAATCTAAGAGTCATTTCCCAAACCTAAACATAATTCCTCTCATCACAGCCACAGTGAACCTCACACACTGCACGTAAGGACACCATCAGCGTCTTTCTCACTGAATCAGGTGTGCAGTAATATATCACAGAAAGCAGGTGGAACACAAGAAGAGAAAAGATAGGTCATGTATGGGGAGGAACTGATTTTTGCATGTCTTTTGGATGACTGTTTGAAAGTAAAATTATATATATGAGTCATGTGCGTCAGTTTACACTTACTTTCACTTTCCTTTATTAACCACCACTGAGGTTTTTTCAACACTTTTCCCTATTGCTAATATTTTCTGTCCTGGAGACATATAATTGTAAAAATCTGTGATATTAATGAATAAACTCCGTCACCACAAAAAATCATTTTATATATATATATATATATATATATATATATATATATATATATATATATATATATATATATATAAAATTCTCCTAGCTAACTCAATCAATATATACCAAATTTGTTATCATTAGGAAGGAGTAGGCAGCTGTATTTATCAGTCTAATCCTACAACATTATCAACTGCATAGATTAGATTCATCTATACTCCACCCTCTATCTAAACACGATGACTGATAAAGTCCTAATAATAATAATAATAATAATAATAATAATAATAATATTTCATACTACTGGAGGAGACTTTACATAAAAGAATTATGAGTATATAGTTTTAGCCAGACATTTGTTGTTCTCTGGCTAACAGAATAGATTTAGACAGAAGAGGAGGGTTAGTGATGGAGCTGTTAGTGTTGAGGGAAAGAACTCCACCCAGAAGCAGTTGTAGACACAGGATGAATTAACAGGTGTCTGGAGATCTCGAGAAATATTCACACATAATTCACACATGAGATGAATTTGAGTTCAGTTCTGAAAGCTGGACCTTCAAACAGAAGCTAAAGTCAGTTTATCTGATGACATGAAACATGAAGAGTTTCAATAATGAGCTGAATTAATAATAATAATAATAATAATAATAATAATAATAATAATAATAATAATAATAATATAATTATAATTATATTCAAATTTTACACCCTGCAGAAGGAGGGGAGAAAAATCGGAATGATGGACATCAGGAGAGAGCTGTGTACGGAGAGGATCGGAGGTGTTTACACACACACACACACACACACACACACACACAGATTATAAGTGGAGATGAACATACACCTGCTTAACCTGTTTCCACACACAGGTGAATTCAACACAGCTCATACTGTCTCACTTCTTCAGGACCTTTAAACAGACACACCTGTGAGTATTTTCACTCGTATTCATTTAGTTTGTGATGATATGTGATGTAGTAATAGTATTATTAAAGTAATTACTAAAAGAAATTCTTAAGGCTGGTCTCTGAACACTACAGAAATGTCCAATGCCACGTGTAAAAATCCTAAAAAGGGCATTATTTTATTCAGATGATTGTGTATGTGAAACTAACACCGAACGAGATCAGACAGACAAATAAAAAGAGACGGGATTAGGTGCTCGGCGCTAAGTGGTGGAGAAAACGTATATGTATATGATGTATATCTAATATGAAATGTTATATGACATTAACTTCATTTTGTCTAACAATTAAGAAAAATCTTTTTTCTTTTTACCCAAAAATGTGAAAATCTGTAAATGAGATGATGAAAGAATAAACTGCAACGAAGTGATATCTTATACATAACAAGAAGATTATTAACATTAAGAGATGCAAAAAAGGAGAGAGAGTGAACGAAAGGCGGAGGAAACCAGAACAGAAACAGAGAGAGAGAGAGAGAGAGAGAGAGAGAGAGAGAGAGAGAGAGAGAGAGAGAGAGAGAGAGTTTCCATCAGTATCTCATTAGTTTTATCATTTTATAAAATAACACCTACAGGTCCATGGTATTAATTATGTAAATTAGGTAAAAATCACACTGTAAAACCGGATAATTCATTTAACTAAATAAAATTGAGGAAACTAATTACCTCAATATTTTGAAGTTGATAAATCAGTTTCTTTAAGCCAAATACACTGAAATATAACCAAAAATTTTCTACTCAAACTTTGTAATTTAAAATAAATTGTTGTTATATTTCAGTGTATTTGGCTTAAAGAAATTGATTTATCAACTTAGAAATTTTGAGGTAATTAGTTTTTTAGTTAAATGAACTTATCCGGTTTTACAGTGCAGTTTATAAACTAGCCTTGAATAGAGATAAATCAAATATAATGAACTAAGTATTTTTGAATATTGATATTTTTGTACAAAACAGACAACAGTTTGCATTCTATTAAATGTTGTTTTCTTTAAATGAATTCCTCATAATTCCTCCACAGTCCTAATCTGGCCTCTGCATGTTCCCATCACTTTTCAATCTTTGAAAACCTTCTATAAAATCTACACCTTAAGAAAATGATGAAGTTTCTAGAAGGTTTCAGGCTCTGAGAGGCTAATACACACCTTTAACCCTTTCCCCCACACTGTTCCCATCTTCAGAATCAGGTGAAAGCTCAGTGAAGGAACTATGGAGCCACTGCTGAGTGGAGAAGATGCTGGTGAGGGATGCTCAGGGGAGACAAGCAGGACAGCAGGAACAGGAAGAGATTCACCTGGAAGATCAGGAGCAGGTGGAGGTGAAATAGTGGCAGAACATCTCAGTCTTAAAGACTTCCGAACACTACTGAAGTTATTAAATATTACTCTGCCTAAGAAAGTTCTGAATGATGATGTCATCGCTAAGTCCAAAAACTATTACTTTAACAAAAAAGCAAACATCATCGCACAAAAACTGAAACACAATAAACTGCAATTTGTACTGACACCTCGACTGCAGTGCCGGACAGTCAAAACCGCCGATAGTCACCGACGCCGTGATAAAGTTCCGAAGTTCACAGAAATGATATTTTTTAAAAATATGAATAAAAATGGGCAAACCTTAAAGCAAAGGTGGGAAAAAATTCCCCTCGGTAATCGGCGTGGACTCAGGATGAAGGAAACATACAGAGGAACCAAAAGTGCAGGTGGTGAGGAAACGGGGAACAAAAAAAAAACCCAAAACCAAAGGAATGAAATGAAATGTTTACGATTCTTCATCAGAGAAAATGGTCTTTCAGACGTGCGCTACAAAAGAGAACGCAATATAGAATTTGAGTTTCTCTCAGGAAGGATGGACTTTCTAATAAAGACTAACTGTAAGGAACCTGAGAAATCAAAGACCATCATACTCGAGTGTAAAGGTACGGCAGGTGACATGGTGGGGAAGGTGTACAGCAAACCTGGAGAAGGTCACAAAGCTAAATTAATTCGTAAGCATCAATATTATGAGCAAACTCAGGCCTACCTGTACTTACTGAAAAAAACACAACGCCATGCTGCTCCAGTCGAAGCTGCCATGGTCTTCAGAGAACACCAGCAAGATGAGGACGATGAGGACGACGACATGGATGACGAGGACGATCAGGAGGAGACAGATGAGGAAGAAAATCAGAATGATGATAAGGATGAGAAATACATGGTATATAAAGAAAATCAAAAAGAACTAAAGGGAGACTTCTGCTACGACTATGTGGAAGGAAACGGACGGTGGATTGAAGAGCTGAACAATTACTGCAAAGAGAAGGCACTGCCTCTATACCTGGCTGTTCTCAATAAGATCTTCGAGAAAGCAGAGAAGAAGAAAAAAGAGAGAGAGACAGAGACAGACAGAGACAGATATAGAGACGGAGACAGATATAGAGGCGGAGACAAATATAGAGGCAGAGACAGATATAGAGGTGGAGACAGATATAGAGGCGGAGACAAATATAGAGGCAGAGACAGATATAGAGGCGGAGACAGATATAGAGGCGGAGTCAAATATAGAAGCGGAGACAAATATAGAGGCGGAGACAGATATAGAGGCGGAGACAGATATAGAGGTGGAGAAAGATATAGAGGCGGAGACGGCTGTAGAGGCGGAGATGGATATAGAGGCGGAGACGGATATAGAGGCGGAGACGGATATAGAGACGGAGACGGATATAGAGGCGGAGATGGATATAGAGGCGGAGACGGATATAGAGACAGATATAGAGGCGGAGACGGATATAGAGACGGAGATGGATATAGAGGCGGATATAGAGGCGGAGACGGATATAGAGGCGAAGACAGATATAGAGACGGAGACGGATATAGAGGCGGATATAGAGGCGGAGACGGATATAGAGACGGAGATGGATATAGAGGCGGAGATGGATATAGAGGCGAAGACAGATATAGAGACGGAGACGGATATAGAGGCGGAGACGGACATGGAGTTGGAGACGGATAAAGAGGCGGAGACGGATATAGAGACGGAGACGGATATAGAGGCGGAGACGGATATGGAGGTGGAGACGGATATGGAGACGGAGACGGATATGGAGGCGGAGACGGATATGGAGGCGGAGACGGCCGTAGAGGCGGAGATGGATAAAGAGGCGGAGACGGATATAGAGGCGGAGACGGATATAGAGACAGCGAGAGATTTCTGCAATAACTTTCGTGTTCATTTTACTCTTTATTGTTTTTCTATTCTTTTATTTGTTGTTATTGTTTGTCTTTAGAACTTTTATATTTATTTGCTTTGGCAATATTGTTAAAACAGTCACACCAATAAAGCACTCTTCAAACTTGAACTTAAGAGACAGAGACAGAGATAAAAAGAGAGACAGAGAATTGAATTTAGCTAAAATCTGTATCACATGAATCCAAACAGAAGCCATTCAGTCACAAGTTTACATCCTCAGGGAGAAAAAAAGAGGGAGAGGAGGACTATATAAAGAACTCAGAGAAAAACAACTCTTTTTCAACCACACCACAGAGTGTCTTTTTGTTACACCATATAAATTCAAAGGTCACAAGGTTATGTGTTGATTTATAAAAACAAAAGTTAACTAAAATTCTAGATTCTCCAAATAGCACCAGGACATTTTATCCAGCTCTTTATTCTATTTTATTCTTTCTGATAATATGAACAGCTACTATAAATGTACATGTTTAGATGGCTGACTACTTTTATGCTTGTTATGTATGTAATGAACTATATCAAATATTGCTGATAAATGAGACTCAGACTAAAGGCTGAACTACTCCCTCACCCTGGATGCTCCTCAATACTCAAAGTGATGCTTCCTCGTTTCCTCGCTCCTCTGAAATCGATCGAAGTCAGCCATCTTGAAGGACATATCAGTTCTCTAATTGCACCACGAGGAGGTGAGGAACGAGGAGTGGGGAAGCTTCCAGAGGAGCTAGGAGTGAGGATACACAGGTTTATCCTATGCAGAAGTGTTTTTTCTTGAAAAACCTGATGCACGTATAAATTCCCCTCCTCCTTAACATCTGCCACAATCTCCAACAAAAAGTACTTTGAAGATGTGATGGGATTTTGTGTGAAATATAATTAAATCATAATGTACTTACAATGAGTGTTGTAATTCATTGATCCTTGTATGTTTAGATATGCAACGCGGCACAAAAGATGCGATAATCGATGTATTGTTCATTAATTCATTGTTGAGTAACCATCATAAAAAACATCATGGTTTTAACTATCTAGAGGAGAGCGCCCTCTACAGGTAAGAAGAATTACATACACATGCTACCATATCTCTTAATCTACACGAAATATGCATCAATAAATAATTCCTTCAACAACACCTTATGTTATTTATAATGTTATAACACCTTGTATTATATACCACCGTCTATTCATTTGTGCTGTCTACTGTCTTGCGTTAACACTACTAATAAAATTTTAGCAAATTAGAGATGTGAATAATCTGGAGGAGATTATTTTCCTGAGTCCGATCCAGAGGTGAAAGCTGCAGTGATTAGGAAGAAATGTCTGGAACTTTAACCGGTGTTTACCGTTAAAACTTGCTGTGAATTCAGTGTTACATGATGGAATATAAGTACAGACTTATAAATGAGACGTATTCAAGCCCACGTACTGGTGTATTAAACCATTTCCTGATCCAGGGTGGAACAATTCCTAAGAAATTAACGCTACGTTCATGACCAACTGGGAACTGGTCCGACTTCCCAGTTCCCGTTCCCGACTTCCCAGTTCCAGTTCCCGACTTCCCAGATCCAGTTCCCGACTTCCCAGTTCCCGTTCCCGACTTCCCAGTTCCAGTTCCTGACTTCCCAGTTCCTGTTCCCGACTTCCCAAAGGGAAAGATCAGTTTAAACTCGTAATCCCTAATCGGAGAGTTGGAGTTTTGAAGACAGTGATGTTTAGGCGAGGAGAGGGACGCAGAGAAGCACTGAGTTGAGGTGAACTCTGGTGTGGGAGCAGGAGGTTGTGAATTTCAGCTCAGGAGGAGGGGCATCTCTCTGAAAGTGAAACCTACATGACGTGGTGTTGAGCTACAGCCTGGTAAGTGTCCATTAATATTACATTAAAAAGAAGAAAAAGCTAAGTTGTGTGTGTGTGTGTGTGTGTTCACTGTAAACTGCATTAATGTACTACATAAATGTTGTTCTGTCATTTATAAGTTCACAGCAGACTTATTTCCACAGATCCTCCTTGTTTACTAAAAACGAAGCTCAGCTGCAGAACTGATTACAACAGCAGAAATCTCTAACGGAGGTGAGATTATTATTAGATTATAATTGTTCTATGAAAAATAATATTGATTTATATGAAGGACTTCATCACGTACAGAACCACCCCAACAATATTATTTTATATCTGTATAACAATGCACACGGTCACAAAACAGCTCCACAGGAATCCAGGTATGGATTTTAAATGCATTCATTTAAAAGGAAAAACCTATTTTATATATATATATATATATATATATATATATATATATATATATATATATATATATATATATATATATATATATATTATATATAAAGAAAAAAAACTCCTCCCTGAGACGATATGAGGAAGAAACCTCGAGTGTCACGAGCTCCCCTTTAAGCAGCGCGCTGTGGAGCATGTGAGCGCGCGTGCACGAGCAGGAGCGCACCTGCTTTTCCCTTGTGGACAATCCTGACAGTTCGACACGTGCATTTGTTTATGTTTCCGTTATGTCTCCTCTCCGTTCTGTCATTGGTTGTTGTTTCATGTGCGTCTGAATCGCCCTCAGTCGTCAGCCATTACGATTACTGATTATGTTTGTATAAATACCGCGCGCCTCCCGGCACAGCGCGGAATATTGAATGAGTTACAGTCACTTAGTTTTGAGTCTTCGTTCATGTCATGTGTCATATGTGTTCATATTTGGGTTCGTTAGTTTAGTTCACGCTGGTTTCTCCGCCCCCAGTCCCGCGCTATTGTTCTTTGCTCATGTTTCTTGTTTTGTTCCTCGACCCTGTACTGTCACCGCGACCTTGATTCCTGCCTCGCCCCTTTATGCCGATCGCCTGAACTTTGCATGTTACTGGATTATGTTTGTGGATCACGTTTTGGATTTGTCTGCCTGTCTCTCTCTTAAATAAACCTGTTCATACTGCGATTGCATCCCACCTTATCTCCGATACGTGACATCAAGAGGAACCAGACTCAAAAGGGAACCCGTCCTCATCTGGGATACACACCGGATAGTGCGATTATAAATAAATACACTCCTTCTATAAATGTGAGAGTCCAAAAGTGGTTATTGTGTAACCAGGAACGTATTAATATGAGCATCAGAGTCATTTTTGAATTCATTATAGTTTTAACATGAAGTTATTATATCAAACTGAAGGTATTAACTGTTCAGTGACGCAGACTTGAGTGTAAACTGTTCTCAGAGACTGCAGTCCTAAAGCAACATGGTTTCTACGTGGTCTCATCCACACTAAAGTCTTGGTGATCTTTAGGCTGTCCGTGCTGGAGGCCATCCTCAGCGGCAGCGATGAGAACTCTAAACAGAAGTAGGGCATCAGGACGGACTCCTATCATGTAGACGTGTAAAATCAAGAACTACAGGACTATTAGAGTAGTGTAGAGTATACTGAAGAATGGAGAAGAAGTGAGCTGGGAGATGAATTATGAGGAGTTTATAGTCCTAAAGGAGGAGTTTATACACACTGAGGGTATAAATGTAGATAAACACACCCAACTGGATCAGCTGATTCAGTACACAGAGAACTCTGCAGCGCTTCCATTTAAACTCTCACGTTTCACTTCAGAACCCAGTAGTGAGTATTTCTGTCTCTCTGTCTGTCTTACTCAGTCTTTTAGTGATTACAGTACTGATGTTAGTGGTAGTATTCTGACTTCTGAACACGATCATACTGGCCACGATGTAGATATTTTACAGAAAACATCAGGATTACTGCATAAATTAAACTGTAAATTAAACTGACTCGGTATTTTGATTTCTGTTTTTAGGATCAGGTGGAAGCTCGATAAAGAACCGATGGAGACAAACAGTTCACAAAGACGTCATGAGAAAAGCTCACGCATAATAACAAGAGATAAAAGAAAACATTTCATAAAGCAAGCGAGAGATGGAAAAAGTGGAAAAGTGGCAAAAAACACTGAAAATGAGCAAGAGGAAGAACCTCTCAGTGCTGACGTGGAGCTCGAGCCTCTCAGCGTGGACGATTATCAAACGCTTCTGGAGTTGTTAAAGATTAACCTGCCTGAAGGAGCTTTAAATCCAGAGGTCACTCAACGCTCAACACATCCTGATGTCATCAAAGATTCGAAAGCAATTGTACAAGATCTGAGAAACGCTAAAATCACAGTAGTTGGGAAACCTCGTCTGTCTTGCGTGGAGGTTAAAAGGGCTCATGGACAGAAAGAGAAAGGCAAGATTAGAGACGTGGTAAACAGTTTATTTTTTACAAACTGTAACAAAGCCTCGGCGGAAACCTTAAAGAAACGGTGGGAAAAAAACGCTCCTGAAAGCGGCTGCAGGTTCAGGATGAGAGACACGTTTAATGAGACGCCGATCTCCACTCCTGAAAAGTCGGTCAGTTCCAACCCCAGTAGAAAAGCGTGGTTTGGGAATCCAGAAGACAACAAAAACAACGCCACAGACTGCTTCAGATTCTTCCTCGAAAAGATCGGGCTTGATATAGAACATGCGAAGTACAAAACGGAATATCCGGTGGAATCCGGGTTTATCTCTGGAAGGTTGGACTTTTTATTAGATATTTCAAATCCAGCTGTAAGCAGTGAAGCGTCACGGAGCGAGAAAATCATAATCGAATGTAAAGGTACGAAAGGTGACATGGTGAAAAACGTGTTCACTTTACCACATGATGAAGGTCATGAAGTTGAACTCACCAAATCCCATGAGTATTATTATCAAACTCAGGCCTATCTGTACATCCTGAAAAAGGAACTAAATCCGGTTCCGGTGAGAGCTGTGATGGTGGTGAAACTCACTGCTGAAGGAACAAAGCCAAAGTTCTACTGGGGCGAGCTGAGCAACAACACGGAGCACATCGAGGAACTGAACAACTTCTGCCAAGAGGAGGCTCTGCCTCGATTCCTGGCTGTTCTCAACCTCATCTTTCAGAAAGTGAAGGAAAGAGGAGGAGCCGGAGAGACAGAAAGAGGAGGAGCCGGAGAGACAGAAAGAGGAGGAGCCGGAGAGACAGAAAGAGGAGGAGCCGGAGAGACAGAAAGAGGAGGAGCCGGAGGGACAGAAAGAGAGGAGAAGATGGAATGAGATGAAGCCAGAGGGGTTAAAACAGAGGAAAAGATGAAGATAGAAAGAGACGGAGAGATGGAAATCATCAGTTGATCACGTATATAATATAATTATATTATATAATGAACATATTCATAATATGAATACGTAATATAATGAATATATTCACTCCACACTAACATCAGAAGTATGCAGGTAGCTAACAGATAGTTGTGTAATGTGTGCAGTAATCTCTGCACTGTACTCCTGGATGTTTATTTAGTGTTTAATAAAGAGTCATTGCGTTATTGTAGAGTCATTAGTGAGCAGAAATGTGGACACACCTTTAAAACATCTGGGATGAAACGTGAGGAACTATTTGTGGTGCTGGAGTCTGGCATCGTGACTTCATGAGGAATATCTGCAGGGTGTTTATATACAGCGGAATCAAATACAAATCAGCCGTTATTACACCATGAGCACTTGCGTACGCCTGTCAGGGCATGTAACAGACCTGCAACCTTTCAGCACCTCATGCAAGCCATGAAGACTGACCTCATGTTCCAGATTGCGTTAGTCTATAGAGATGACATCGTGGTCTTTTCCTAGATCTCTGAGAAACATCTAGAGAGGCTGGAGCTTTTATTCAAATGTGTGTCCTCGATTCCTGGCTGTTCTTAACCTCATCGTTGAGAAACTAGACGTACACTTACATGTTCATGATTATTTGCATATGGATTTCTTTTCCTTTTCACTCATTGGAACCGAATTTAAATATTTAAATTTAAGTACATTGTGTGGTTATTAGATGAATAATCAGATGATTAGATGAATAATTAGGATGAATAATGATAGGTTCTCTGTACATTTAGGAATAAGGCTCAGTAGAACATCTCTATGATCTTTTCCTTTCGTATTGGTTTTATTATTAAATGATGCATTGATGAGATTAAACCGCGGGGAGGGACAGACACCGAGTCTCTGACTGTGAGCAGGTTGATGTTGGAAGCTCAGAGGGGTTTAATTGAACAGATGGAGAATGAGTGTTTATAAAATGCTATGTTTATGATTTTATGGTGTAAAAAGTCAGACATCTTGTGGAGAATCTACAGAGCTTCAATAAAACACCACTTTCTCCAAGTGCAGTGTGTTCATGTGTCTTATTACTGAATCTGGGCTGGATATGATGACATGTTTTGAGTTTTTTGGGGTGGGGCTTTAAATAAACACACAGAGAGCAATGATATACAGAGTGGAGGAAACCCCACAGTCACAGCTAACCAATGAAACCCAGAAAGATAATAAGTCCAAGAAACTTCCCAAGACCAAGAAATCCCGTTAATGACTGTCCTGCACTCCATATAGCTCTCTATCTCACTTCACTGCAGGTGGTTACACACACAGACACACACGCACACACACACACACACACACACACACGAGAAACAGTAAAGAAGTGTAATGAAGATGTGGGAGAATGTAAAGTTACAGCTTCACCTCTGACTGTTACACAGCACTGACACCGGAGACTCCTTCCACACACGTAACAAACCATTATTTTTTAAACTGTTCACACGGAGCGTCCGCTGTACCCTGTGAACAAGCTGTTACTATAGAAACGATAATGTATTAGAACGAGCGCATTAATATAAACCTGTCAGAGCTGCTGTTCTAGAGAACTAATCACCACGTTCTGGTTGGAGAATTCCACAGCGGTGTGATTAATCTCGAGTGAGAGTGAAGTGTGTGTTAATTTCTTTATTAAAGCTCAGAGACCCCTCACGCTCTTCCTCTCCCCTGCTGATGTGCCCTCTTCATCCTCATCAATTATTCACTGGGACTGCCGGCTGAAAGGGTAACACACACACACACACACACATGCACCGCACACACACGCATGCACCACACACACTCACGCACGCACGCACCCATGCACTTTGTGTGAGTGTGTTTGGACATGTAAGAGTTACAGCTGTCAGTCAACAGGCGCAGACTGGAGGAAGGACGAAGAGAGAGATTAAATAACAAAGACAGGGGGCAGAGAGAGAGAGAGAGACAGAGACAGAGAGAGAGAGAGAGAGAGAAAGAAAGAACACAGAAGCTCAAATCTTTCATCCATTGATGGAATGATGGAGAGACGGAGCGACGAGTCTTTCTCTCGGAAGAGGAGTTTTACGTTTGGAGCATATGGAGGGTGAGCACACTGTATGTGTGTGTGTGTGTGTGTGTGTGTGTGTGAAGCTAAATAATTTCATTCATTTAATATATAACTGATCACTGACCATGTTCAGATGATTATTAGAAATGAGAAATACTTCTCTTTTTCACTTCTACATCAAAGACTTTCATCATCATCATCATCATCACTATCATCATCACCATCATCATCATCATCACTATCATCATCACCATCATCATCATCACCATCATCATCATCACCATCATCATCATCACTATCATCATCACTATCACCATTACATCACCATCACATCACCATCATCATCATCACCATCATCATCACTATCATCATCACCATCATCACTATCACCATCATCATTACCACCATCATCATCATCACGATCATCATTACCATCACCATCACCATCACCATCATCATCATCACCATTATCACCATCATCATCACCATCATCATCACCATCATCATCACCATCATCATCACCATCATCATCATCATCACTATCACCATCATCACCATCACCACCATCATTATCAGCACCATCATCATCATCATCATCATTACCATCACCATCACCATCATCCTCACAATTGTTATTATTATTATTGTTATTATTGTTTTTATTATTGTTGTTGTTGTTGTATTACAGACATTAATTTGGTTACATTTTATATTCTGTTGTGATGTAAATAATCTAGTCATCACTAATCTAGGTACTAGTTAAACTCCACGGAACTGGTTAGTGTAATGTGTACCTGCAGTACCTGGTGTTCAGAAAGAACGAGTGTCGGTACTTTGGGGGAAAGAGTACCTGTACCTGTTCCTGTATCCTTCCGTCTGATTGACCTTCACAGCAGGAACCCTGATGAGAACTGAAGGAGATTCTGACTGATCCTTCATTCAGAGCTGGAATTAACTCCCTGATTAAAGAAAAAAAAAGTCAGAACCTCGGGTCAGGGTTCAAGACCCGTAAAGTTAAAGTGGATGAACAGAGATGGAGTTAAAGTCCGAGACTAAACCCAAACGAGTTAGAGATGAACATGAGCAGAACTTCACCTCCACACCACCAGGGGGAGACACTCACCATCACAGCCAACTCAAATCCTTACAGAAATGATATGATGCATTTATTAACTATTTATTCTTAATAAAAACACACACACACACACACACACACACTTTATGTTTACTGTGTTACAGGATCGACAGGTTCATCAGTGACGGTGAGAGCAGGTAGAACACCACACGCATCTGTTCATTCTCAACTCTCAGGTTTTCATTCAGGATCATTTTTAGCTCTTTATATTTGGTTGTATTTGATTCCAGTCGAGTCGAGTCTCTCAGCCACAGCATTCTGGATATTTTAGACTCTCCATCTCACGAAACTAAACCCTTTGTCCCATCGAACCCCAACCAGAAGGTACAGCTTTTATTTAATTTCATTTAAAAAGAGGGAATTCTTGTTTATCGTTAACAGAAGGTACAGCTTTTATTTAATTTCATTTAAAAAGAGGGAATTCTAAGTTTATCGTTAATCGTTAATTTTGAATAATAAATTATTCAATAATAATTGTTGAAATGCAGAGTTTTAATGCGCCAAAGCTTTGATGAAACTTCTCCTCATTTTCTGAAAGAGAATTATTTTTTATTTATACATTATGTTTATTACGGTTTATGTTTTTAATCCTAATTTAATCCTCGTGCTTTTCTCGTCTGCAGGTGACGGAGCTGTTCGAGATTATTGAAAAACTGCAGGTAATAATTCATACTTCAGCATCTCAAGGTGTGTGTGTGTGTGTGTACGTGTATGTGTATATATATATATATATATATATATATATATATATATATATATATATATATATATATATATGTGAGAGAATGTTTATATGAGTGTATTTGTGTGTGTGTTTATATGAGTGTATTTGTGTGTGTGTGTTTATATGAGTGTATTTGTGTGTATTTGTGTGTGTATGTGTGTATGTTTATATGATTGTATTTGTGTGTGTGTGTATGTGTTTATATGAGTGTATTTGTGTGTATGTGTGTATGAGTGTATTTGTGTGTGTGTAAATGTGTGTGTGTATTTGTGTTCGTGTGTATATGTGTGTTTATATGAGTGTGTATTTGTGTTCGTGTGTGTATGTGTGTGTTTATATGAGTGTATTTGTGTGTGTGTGTAAATGTGTGTGTGTAAATGTGTGTGTGTATTTGTGTTCGTGTGTATATGTGTGTTTATATGAGTGTATTTGTGTGTGCGTGTATTTATATGAGTGTATTTGTGTGTGTGTGTAAATGTGTGTGTGTATTTGTGTTCGTGTGTATATGTGTGTTTATATGAGTGTATTTGTGTGTGTGTGTATTTATATGAGTGTATTTGTGTGTGTGTAAATGTGTGTGTATTTGTGTTCATGTGTATGTGTGTGTGTGTATGTGTGTGTTTATATGAGTGTATTTGTGTGTGTGTGTAAATGTGTGTGTGTATTTGTGTTCGTGTGTATATGTGTGTGTTTATATGAGTGTATTTGTGTTCGTGTGTATATGTGTGTGTTTATATGAGTGTATTTGTGTGTGTGTGTGTGTGTGTGTGTTTATATGAGTGTATTTGTGTGTGTGTGTAAATGTGTGTGTGTATTTGTGTTCGTGTGTATATGTGTGTGTTTATATGAGTGTATTTGTGTGCGTGCAGGGCAGCAGATTAGATGAACAGCGCTGTGAGTTTCCTCCACCTCTTAAAGTACGTTCTCCTCAGCAGGTCGTATTTATTCTTCATTAATGAACAGATTTTATTCGTACGGATGAATTGAGGAAAATATCCGAGTTCACATCTGATGGAAATTCCTGTGGAGTTTTACACTGCACTGTGTGTTTGTCTCTTACCCGTGTCGTCCTGTGTGTTTAAGTCGCGGCTGTTGAAGATAGGAGATGGACTGCCCCTCATTCTGCCCCCTAAATCTGGAGGGTACTGGATCGACCCTCCCTTGGACAGACATGTTGAGACGAGTCCCACTTCCTCGAGTCCCTCGCTTGGCCTCGAGACCTACGACATCATGGAGAGAGACAACGAGGCCAAAATCTACCAGGAGTTTTTCAGACACAGGGTCAGGACACGTCCCATGTTCACTACCTAGTGCCCTGGTGCACCGCTGCCCAGATTAATGCACTTGCTAACTGCACTGATACTGAGGGGCATTTCCTGAAGGTCTGGAATAAAAAGGCAGTTGATTTGTCTTGCTGTACTTCCTGAATGGTTTAGAACTGTAACTGAGAGAGAGATGCTTTATTACTCGCTGTAGTGTGCACTACTTAGCAGTGTTGTGTCCCCTTGTCCTCTTGTTTCTTCTCCTCCCTCAGTACCATCACTCGTTCACGGCAGTCGATCCCTCACTCGGGCCACTCATTCTCTCCGTCTGTCTGGAGGAGGAGGAGAACCGACTGAGGGTCATTCTCAGGTCAGATCTGTCTGTTTCTCTTTCTTCCTGTCTCTCTGTCTGTTTCTGTCTCCTCCTCCTCCATTATCTCTCTTTTTCTCCCTCAGTTTGTGTTTCTCTTTCAGTCTCACTCGCTCTCTGTCTGTCTGTCTCTCTCTCTATCTGTCTGTCTGTCTCTCTCTCTCTCTCACACACACACACACACGCACACTTTGTTTTCCTCTTTAGGATGAACGAGTGCTCTCTGCACGCGACCTTCTCGGTCTTTCTCTTCCAGAACTTTCCTACAGCAGTAGAGCTCGCTAAGGTATGAAGGACGAATCCTACACTTAGAGAAATGTAAATATGAGAATAAGAGTCGGAGCTCAGACCTGCGCTGCTGTACATCTGCAGATGCTGTGTGCTGGTCTGAGTGTGTCCAGTTTCCAGGTGGTCAGCTACCTGAAGGTCAGATTTAAACACAACGCTTCATATTCCTAATAGCAGATTTATTTTAATGAACATTTAATGTGTATGTATGTGTGTGTGTGTGTGTGTGTGTGTGTGTGTGTGTGTGTGTGTGTGTGTGTGTGTTTCAGGCTCCGGAACTGATAACAGCATTTGACGAGCACAGAGTGTCTCAAAACTTCAAATTTGGGGTTTTATATCAGAAGGAAGGACAAGTAATTATTATTATTATTATTATTATTATTATTATTATTATTATTATACACATCTGACTGTGTGTGTGTGTGTGTGTGTGTTACAGTTAACAGAGGAGGACATTCTCAGTAATAATGAGGAGAGTGAGGAGTTTAAACACTTCCTGTCTATTCTGGGACAAACTGTTAAACTGCGAGGATTCACCGGGTAACACACACACACACACACACACACACACACACACATACACATACACACACACTTACACACACACACTATGTGCACACACATACAGACTATGTGCACACACACACACACACACACACACACACACACACTATTATTAAAATAAATTTCCTACAGGTCTTTATAATAATATAGTAATATATTGGTCGTTCCTCCTGAGCAGTCGGAGTGGATCTGTATCAGTGTCGTTTTTATGAAGAATGATGATTTTGATAAAACTGATTGTTCTGATTGCTCAGCTTCAGAGGGGGGCTTGATGTGTCACATGGCCAAACAGGAAGTGAGGCGGTGTTTACTTCCTTTCACGGTCGAGAGATCATGTTCCACGTGTCAACTAAACTGCCCTTTACGGATGGAGATACACAGCAGGTAGGGCAAAAACAAACAAACAAACAAATTATTATTATAATTATTATGACTTTGGGTTGAGAAAACCAGTCTACTGTTCTTCATAATCCTCTTCTTATTCTTCTTATTGTTCTATTCCAATTGTGCACCGTTTTCACGCATCTCACATTTTTATATAGAGACAGAATCGTTCAGATGAGTATCTCCCCTACACACACACACACACACACACACACTATGTGCACACACTCACACACACACACACAAACACGAATGCACGCACAATTTGCGACTGCAGCTCTGACTGACAGGGAACAGAGAGTAAGCAACCGCCTGGGAGCGCATAACAGCCAACTACAAACACCCTAGTGACCTCCTGGTGTAACATAGCAACCCAGTAACCAACGGAGGTAGCATAGCAAGCACATTGCAACACCGCAATAACCACTTGAAATATAATAACAAGCACCTTATGGCACCTTAGCAACTATTGGGAATATCATAGCAACCACCTAGCGATACCTCAGCAAACAGTTGTGAGTGGGTGGGGTATGTGTGTGGTTTGGGACACGCCCATAGCCACAGTGGAGTGATGATGTGTGTTCAGCTCCAGAGGAAGCGACACATCGGAAATGACATCGTGTCCGTGGTGTATCAGGAAGGCAGAACTCCGTTTCTCTGTGATGTCATCAGCTCACACTTCCTGCACTGCTTCATCGCTGTGAGGAGGGTCAAACGAGAAAACGGGGCAGACGGAGGGGACGGGGGGGCGTTTCAGGTAGGTGACTGTGTGTATGTGTGTGTGTGTGTATGTGTGTGTGTGTGTATGTGTGTGTGTGTGTGTGTGCAAAAGACAGTAAGTTTGTGTTTAGTATAACTGCCTGTGTGATTGACAGGTGTCCATCACAGCCAGGGAGGATGTGCCCCCGTTCGGCCCGCCACTTCCAAACCCTCCCATATTTACAGAGGTGAGAGAGGTTTATATTAAACCTCATTCTAGTATGTTATCGTTTCCACAGTAACGGCTCATTAACAAGGACATGTACAGCGGATGCTCCACTGATAAATATATTAAAAACGTGTGTAATCGTTGATGTGGTGAAGTTTTCTGTGAGGAGAAATGTGTTTATGTAGCATGTAAGGAAGGAGTCTCCAGTGTCAGAACTTCGTAACAGTCAGAGGTGAAGCTGTAACTTTACGATTTCTGGTACAGCGAATTTATCTTAGCGTAGCGTGTCTCAGCATTAGCATCAGAGTTAGCATGCTAGCATGTGTATCAGAGTTAGCATGTTAGGGCGTGTATCAGAGTTAGCATGTTAGTGTGTGTCTCACAGGGTTCTGTGTTCCGGGAGTTTCTCCTGACTAAACTGATCAATGCAGAGATTTCGTGTTACCGAGCCGAGCGCTTCAGTAAACTGGAGGTAATAAAGCTATAAGAAATCAAATCTTCTCTAGACACAGACACCTGTCTCACACTTTCTCTCTCTGTATCATCTTCTCAACACATAGACACCTGTCTCACTCTCTCTCTGTATCAGCTTCTCTACACAGACACCTGTCTCACTCTCTCTCTGTTTCATCTTCTCTACACACAGACACCTGTCTCCCTCTCTCTGTATCTTCTCCTCTACACACAGACACCTGTCTCACTCTCTCTCTCTCTCTCTGTATCAGCTTTTCTACACAGACACCTGTCTCACTCTCCTCTCCCTCTGTATCAGCTTCTCTACACAGACACCTGTCTCCCTCTCTCTGTATCTTCTTCTCTACACACAGACACCTGTCTCCCTCTCTCTGTATCAGCTTCTCTACACAGACAACTGTCTCATTCTCTCTCTTTCTCTATCATCTTCTCTACACAGACACCTGTCTCACTCTCTCTTTCTTCTCTAAAGCTGCGCACTCGCTCTTCTCTGCTGGAGGCGCTGAGATCAGAACTGTCCTCACGCTCCCAGTGCATGATGGGAAACTCAGCACTGCCCACCAGCACAGTGGCCCCGCCTCCAGAGGGGGGAGGAGGATTCATTGAAAACTTTAAAGTGAGACTCGCTGATCGTACAGTGGTTTATTAACTAATACACACCTGTGTAGTGTGAATCGGTCTGTCTGACTCTCAATCCTCCTGTCTGTCTGTCTCTCTCTTTCTCTACTGTCTGTCTCCTCATTATGCCCATTTCTCTTTGTCTTCTGTCTCTCCTTCTTCTGTCTAATTTACTTCCTGTCTCCCTCCTTCTGTCTGTCTGTCTCTCCTGTAGAGAGCAATAAGAGTGCGCAGTCACTCTTTTGACACATTAGGAGTTGTGAAGAAGACAGGAGGCCAGAAACAACGGGTAAAATCTCACACACACAAACACACACACACACACACACACACACACACACACACACACACACGTGTGTAGAACACTCAGGATTGCCAGGTCAGTCTATTTTCTTTTTTTAATATCTGAGGTGAGAGTGAGTCTGCAGGTTTTGTGTGGATTCATTCATTATTTTATTCAAGAAAAATGAATGATTTACATCTAAATCCAACACCAGGTCCAACACCACATCCACCACCACATCAAACACCAGGTCCAATACCATGTCCACCACCACATCCAACACCACATACACCACCAGGTCCAACACCACATACACTACCACAAACAACCACATACACCACCAAGTCCAACACCACATCCAAGACCTCATACACAGCAGGTCCACCACCACATCCAGCACCATGTCCACAACCATGTCCAACACCACGTCCACCACCAGGTCCAACACCACGCCCAGCACCATGTTCACCACCACATCCAACACAAGGTCCAACACCACATCAAACACCATGTCCAACACCAGTTCCACCACCAAGTCCACCACCATGTTCACAACCACATACAACACCAGGTCCAACACCCCATACAACACCAGGTCCAACACCCCATACACCAACACATCCAACACCAAATACACCACGAGTTCCAACACGACATACACTACCACATATAACACCACATACACCAACACATCCAACACCTCATACACCACCAGGTCCAACACCACATCCAACACCTCATGCACCACCAGGTCCAACACCACATGCACCACCAGGTCCACCACCTCAACCACCACATCCACCACCACACACACCACCACATCCACCACCATGTCCAACACCATGTCCAACACCATGTCCAACACCATGTCCAACACCATGTCCACCACCACATCAAACACTACTTAAACCACCACATCCAGCACCAGGTCCAACACCACATCCAACACCACTTACACCACCAGGTCCAACACCACGCCCACCACCATGTTCACCACCATGTCCAACACCACGTCCAACACCACATCCAACACCATGTCTGACACCTCATACACCACCAGGTCCACCACCTCAACCACCACCACATCCACCACCATGTCCAACACCACATATACCACCACGTACAACACCACATCCAACACAACATCCACCACCAGGTCCAACACCACATACACCACCAGGTCCATCACCATGTCCACCACAATGTCCACCACCAAATCCAACAACACATACACCACCAGGTCCAACACAACATCCAACACCACTTACACCACCAGGTCCAACACCACGTCCACCACCATATTCACCACCACATCCAGCACCATATCCAGCACCATATCCAGCACCAGGTCCAATACCATATCCACCACCATGTCCACCACCACATACACCACCAGGTCCAACACCACATCCAACACCACATCAAAGACCACATACACCACCACATCCAACACCAGGTCCAACACCACATCCAACACTTCATACACACCAGGTCCAATACCACATACACCACCAAGTCCAACACCACATACACCACCAGGTCCACCACCACATCCAACACCACAGCCAACACCACATACAAGACAACATACACCACCACGTCCAACACTTCATACACACCAGGTCCAACACCTCATGCACCACCAGGTCCAACACCACATACACCACCAGGTCCAACACCAGGTACACCACCTCAACCACCACCACATCCACCACCATGTACAACACCACATCCAACACCACGTCCAACACCAGTTCCACCACCATGTCCACCACCACATCCAACACCACATCCAAGACCACATAAACCACCAGGTCCAACACCATGCCCACCACATCCAGCACCAAGTGCACCACCACATCCACCACCAGGTCAAACACCATATCCACCACCAGTTCCACCACCACATCCAACACCTTTCCAACACAATATACACCACCAGGTCCAACACCACATACACTACCAGGTCCAACACCACATCCAACACCACCAGTTCGAACATAACATACACCACCAGGTCCAAAACCACATCCAACACCAGGTACAACACCACGTCCACCACCAAGCCCACCACCATGTTCACCACCAGGTCCACCACCACATCCACCACCAGGTCCAACACCACATACACCACAAGGTCCAACTAGTGGTGTATGTGGTGTTACACCTGGTGGTGTATGTGGTGTCGGATGTGGTGTTGGACGTGGTGGTGTATGTGGTGTTGGATGTGATGGTGTATGTGCTGTTTGATCTGGTAGTGTATGAGGTGTTGGATGTGGTGGTGGATGTGGTGTGTGACCTGGTGGTGTATGGGATGTTGGATGTGGTGTTGTATGGGGTGTAGGATGTGGTGTTGGACATGGTAGTATATGTTGTGTTGGACCTGGTGTGTATGTGGCATTGGATGTGGCGGTGTATGAGTGTGTTGGATGTGGTGTTGGACCTGGTGGTGTATGTGGCGTTGGATGTGGCGGTGTATGAGTGTGTTGGATGTGGTGTTGGACCTGGTGTTGGATGTGGTGGTGTATGTGCTGTTGGATGTGGTCTTCAATGTGGTGTTGGACCTGGTGGTGGATGTGGTGATGGACATGGTGGTGGACCCAGTGTGTGATGTGGTGTTGAATAGGGTGGTGGGCGTGGTGGGGGACGTGGTGTTGGACCTGGTGGTGGGCGTGGTGGTGTATGTGGTGTTGGATGTGGTGGTTTATGTGGTGTTTGATGTGGTGTTGGACCTGGTGGTGAATGTGGTGTTGGATGTGGTGGTATATGTGGTCTTGGATGTGGTGGTGTATGAGGTGTTGGATGTGGTGGTATATGCGGTGTTGGACCTGGTGGTGTATGAGGTGTTGGATTTGGTCGTGGACCTGGTGGTGTATGTGGTGTATGTGGTGTTGCACGTAGTGGTGTATGAGGTGTTGGATGTGGTGTTGGATGTGGTGGTGGATGTGGTGGTGGACCTGGTGGTGTATGAGGTGTTGGATGTGGTGTTGGACCTGATGGTGTATGTGGTGTTGGACGTGGTAGTATATGTTGTGTTGGACCTGGTGGTGTATGTGGCGTTGGATGTGGCGGTGTATGAGGTGTTGGATGTGGTGTTGGACCTGGTGGTGTATGTGGTGTTGGACCTGGTGGTGGATGTGGTGTTGGACATGGTGGTGGACAAGGTGCTGGATGTGGTGGTGGACCTGGTGTGTGATGTGGTGTTGAATATGGTGGTGGGCGTGGTGTTGGATGTGGTGACTGACCTGGTGGTGAATGTGGTGTTGGATGTGGTGGTATATGCGTTGTTGGATGTGGTCGTGGACCTGGTGGTGTATGAGGTGTATGGCAGTATATGTTGTGTTGGACCTGGTGTTGTATGGGGTGTTGGACCTGGTGTTGGATGTGGTCTTCAATGTGGTGTTGGACCTGGTGGTGGATGTGGTGATGGACATGGTGGTGGACCCAGTGTGTGATGTGGTGTTGAATATGGTGGTGGGCGTGGTGGGGGACGTGGTGTTGGACCTGGTGGTGGGCGTGGTGTTGGATGTGGTGGTTTATGTGGTGTTTGATGTGGTGTTGGACCTGGTGGTGAATGTGGTGGTGAATGTGGTGTTGGATGTGGTGGTATATGTGGTCTTGGATGTGGTGGTGTATGAGGTGTTGGATGCGGTGTTGGACCTGGTGGTGTATGAGGTGTTGGATTTGGTCGTGGACCTGGTGGTGTATGTGGTGTATGTGGTGTTGGATGTGGTGTTGGATGTGGTGGTGGATGTGGTGGTGGACCTGGTGTTGGATGTGGTGGTGAACTTGGTGGTGGGCATGCTGGTGTATGTGCTGTTGGATGTGGTGGTGGATGTGGTGGTGGATGTGGTGGTGGACCTGGTGTTGGATGTGGTGGTGAACTTGGTGGTGGGCATGCTGGTGTATGTGCTGTTGGATGTGGTGGTGTATGAGGTGTTGGATGTGGTGTTGGACCTGATGGTGTATGTGGTGTTGGACGTGGTAGTATATGTTGTGTTGGACCTGGTGGTGTATGTGGCGTTGGATGTGGCGGTGTATGAGGTGTTGGATGTGGTGTTGGACCTGGTGGTGTATGTGGTGTTGGACCTGGTGGTGGATGTGGTGTTGGACATGGTGGTGGACAAGGTGCTGGATGTGGTGGTGGACCTGGTGTGTGATGTGGTGTTGAATATGGTGGTGGGCGTGGTGTTGGATGTGGTGTTGGACCTGGTGGTGAATGTGGTGTTGGATGTGGTGGTATATGCGTTGTTGGATGTGGTCGTGGACCTGGTGGTGTATGAGGTGTTGGATGTGGTCGTGGACCTGGTGGTGTATGTGGTGTTGGACGTAGTGGTGTATGAGGTGTTGGATGTGGTGGTGGATGTGGTGGTGGACCTGGTGTTGGATGTGGTGGTGAACTTGGTGGTGGGCATGGTGGTGGACGTGGTGTTGTAAATGCTGGTGTATGTGCTGTTGAATGAGGTGTTGGACCTGGTGGTGTATGTGGTGTTGGACGCGGTAGTATATTTTGTGTTGGACCTGGTGGTTTATGTGGTGTTGGACCTGGTGGTGTATGAGATGTTGGATGTGGTGTTGGACCTGGTGGTGTATGTGGTGTTGGATGTGGTGTTGGACCTGGTGGTGTATGAGGTGTTGGATGTGGTGGTATATGCGTTGTTGGATGTGGTCGTGGACCTGGTGGTGTATGAGGTGTTGGACGTAGTGGTGTATGAGGTGTTGGATGTGGTGGTGGATGTGGTGGTGGAACTGGTGTTGGATGTGGTGGTGAACTTGGTGGTGGGCATGGTGTTGTAAATGCTGGTGTATGTGCTGTTGGATGTGGTGGTGAATGAGGTGTTGGACCTGGTGGTGTATGTGGTGTTGGACGCGGTAGTATATGTCATGTTGGACCTGGTGGTGTATGTGGCGTTGGACCTGGTGGTGGATGTGGTTTTGGACATGGTGGTGGACAAGGTGCTGGATGTGGTGGTGGACCTGGTGTGTGATGTGGTGTTGAATATGGTGGTGGGCGTGGTGTTGGATGTGGTGTTGGACCTGGTGGTGAATGTGGTGTTGGATGTGGTGATGTATGAGGTGTTGGATGTGGTGGTATATGCGTTGTTGGATGTGGTCGTGGACCTGGTGGTGTATGAGGTGTTGGATGTGGTCGTGGACCTGGTGGTGTATGTGGTGTATGTGGTGTTGGATGTGGTGTTGGATGTGGTGGTGGATGTGGTGGTGGATGTGGTGGTGGACCTGGTGTTCGATGTGGTGGTGAACTTGGTGGTGGGCATGCTGGTGTATGTGCTGTTGGATGTGGTGGTGGATGTGGTGGTGGATGTGGTGGTGGACCTGGTGTTGGATGTGGTGGTGAACTTGGTGGTGGGCATGCTGGTGTATGTGCTGTTGGATGTGGTGGTGTATGAGGTGTTGGATGTGGTGTTGGACCTGATGGTGTATGTGGTGTTGGACGTGGTAGTATATGTTGTGTTGGACCTGGTGGTGTATGTGGCGTTGGATGTGGCGGTGTATGAGGTGTTGGATGTGGTGTTGGACCTGGTGGTGTATGTGGTGTTGGACATGGTGGTGGACAAGGTGCTGGATGTGGTGGTGGACCTGGTGTGTGATGTGGTGTTGAATATGGTGGTGGGCGTGGTGTTGGATGTGGTGTTGGACCTGGTGGTGAATGTGGTGTTGGATGTGGTGGTATATGCGTTGTTGGATGTGGTCGTGGACCTGGTGGTGTATGAGGTGTTGGATGTGGTCGTGGACCTGGTGGTGTATGTGGTGTTGGACGTAGTGGTGTATGAGGTGTTGGATGTGGTGGTGGATGTGGTGGTGGACCTGGTGTTGGATGTGGTGGTGAACTTGGTGGTGGGCATGGTGGTGGACGTGGTGTTGTAAATGCTGGTGTATGTGCTGTTGGATGTGGTGGTGAATGAGGTGTTGGACCTGGTGGTGTATGTGGTGTTGGACCTGATGGTGTATGTGGTGTTGGACGTGGTAGTATATTTTGTGTTGGACCTGGTGGTTTATGTGGTGTTGGACCTGGTGGTGTATGAGATGTTGGATGTGGTGTTGGACCTGGTGGTGGATGTGGTGTTGGATGTGGTGTTGGACCTGGTGGTGTATGAGGTGTTGGACGTGGTGGTATATGCGTTGTTGGATGTGGTCGTGGACCTGGTGGTGTATGAGGTGTTGGACGTAGTGGTGTATGAGGTGTTGGACGTGGTGGTGGATGTGGTGGTGGAACTGGTGTTGGATGTGGTGGTGAACTTGGTGGTGGGCATGGTGTTGTAAATGCTGGTGTATGTGCTGTTGGATGTGGTGGTGAATGAGGTGTTGGACCTGGTGGTGTATGTGGTGTTGGACGCGGTAGTATATGTCATGTTGGACCTGGTGGTGTATGTGGCGTTGGACCTGGTGGTGGATGTGGTTTTGGACATGGTGGTGGACAAGGTGCTGGATGTGGTGGTGGACCTGGTGTGTGATGTGGTGTTGAATATGGTGGTGGGCGTGGTGTTGGATGTGGTGTTGGACCTGGTGGTGAATGTGGTGTTGGATGTGGTGATGTATGAGGTGTTGGATGTGGTGGTATATGCGTTGTTGGATGTGGTCGTGGACCTGGTGGTGTATGAGGTGTTGGACGTAGTGGTGTATGAGGTGTTGGATGTGGTGGTGAACTTGGTGGTGGGCATGGTGGTGGACGTGGTGTTGTAAATGCTGGTGTATGTGCTGTTGGATGTGGTGGTGAATGAGGTGTTGGACCTGGTGGTGTATGTGGTGTTGGACCTGGTGGTGTATGAGATGTTGGATGTGGTGTTGGACCTGGTGGTGTATGTGGTGTTGGATGTGGTGTTGGACCTGGTGGTGTATGAGGTGTTGGATGTGGTCGTGGACCTGGTGGTGTATGAGGTGTTGGATGTGGTCGTGGACCTGGTGGTGTATGTGGTGTTGGACGTAGAGGTGTAAGAGGTGTTTGATGTGGTGGTGGATGTGGTGGTGGACCTGATGTTGGATGTGGTGTTGAACATTGTGGTGGGCGTGGTGGTGCACGCGGTGTTGGACCTGGTGTTGAACATTGTGGTGGGCGTGGTGATGCACGTGGTGTTGGACCTGGTGTTGTATGAGGTGATGGATGTGGTGTTGGACATGGTGGGATATTTAGTGTTGAATGTGGTAGTGTATGTGCAGTTGGTCCTGGGGTTGGATGTGGTGGTGTATGTGGTGTTGGATGAGGCCTTCAATGTGGTGTTGGTCCTGCTGGTGTATGTGGTCTTGGCCCTCGTGGAGGATGTGGTGTTGGACCTGGGGGTGCACATGGTGGTGGACATTATGCTGGATATGGTGGTGGATGTGGTGCTGCACCTGGTGTTGGATGTGGTGTTGAACATGGTGGTGGGCGTGGTGGTGCACGTGGTGTTGGACCTGGTGGTGTATGTGGTGTTCGTTGTGGTTTTGGACCTGGTGGTGTATGTGGTGTTGAATGTGGTGGTGGATGTGGTGTTGTACCTTGTGGTGTATGTGGTGGTGTATGGGATGTTGGATGTTCTGTTGGACCTGGTGGTGTATGTGGTGTTGGACCTGGTGGTGTATGTGATGTTGGATGTGGTGTTGGCTGTGGTGGTAACAATGGTGTGGATATGGTATTGCACCCGGTGGTGGATGTGGTGGGGGACATGGTGTTGGACCTGGTGTTGGACATAGCGGTGGACATGGTATTGGACCTGGTGGTGAACATGGTGGTGGGCATGGTGGTGGGCATGGTGTTGGACCTCGTGGTGGATGTCGTGTTGGATGTGGTGTTTGACCTGGTGCTGTATGTGGTGTTGGATGTGGTGCTGTATGTGTTGTTCGATGTGGTCTTTGATGTGGTGTTGGACCTGGTGGTGTATGTGGTGTTGGACCTCGTGGTGGATGTCGTGTTGGACCTGGTGGTGGACATGGTGGTGGATGTGGTGGTGGGCGTGGTGGTGGGCGTGCTGTTGGACCTGGTGTTGTATGAGGTGATGGATGTGGTGTTGGACCTGGTGGGGTATTTAGTGTTGAATGTGGTAGTGTATGTGCTGTTGAACCTGGGGTTGGATGTGGTGTTTGACCTGGTGGTGTATGTCGTGTTGGATGTGGTGGTGTATGTGGTGTGGGAGGTGATGTTGTATGTGGTGTTGGACCTGGTGTTCTATGTGGTGATGTATGGGGAGTTGGATGGTGTTGGACCTGGTGGAGTATGTGCTGTTGGACCTGGGGTTGGATGTGGTGGTCTATGTGGTGTTGGATGTGATGGTGTATGTGGTGTTGGATGTGCTGGTGCATGTGGTGTTGGACCTGGTGTTCTATGTGGTGATGTATGGGGAGTTGGATGTGGTGTTGGATGTGGTGTTGGACCTGGTGGTCTATCGGTTACTGGATGTGGTGGCATATGCTTTGTTGGATGTGGTGACTGACCTGGTGGTGTATCGGGTATTGGATGTGGTGTTATATGCTTTGTTGGATGTGGTATTGGACCTGGTGGTGTATGGGGTGTTGGACCTGGTGGTGTATGTGGTGTTGGATGTGGTGGTGTATGTGGTGTGGGATGTGATGGTCTATGTGGTGTTGGATGTGATGGTGTATGTGGTGTTGGACCTGGTGGTGTATAAAGTGTTGGATGTGGTGGTGTAGGAGGTGTTGGATGTGCTGGTGTATGTTGTGTTGAACCTGGTGTTTGATGTGGTGATGTATGGGGTGTTGGACCTGGTGTTTGATGTGGTGATGTATGGGGTGTTGGGTGTGGTGGTGTTGGATATGGTGGTTTATAGGGTGTTGAATGTGGTGGTTTATAGGGTGTTGAATGTGGTGGTATATGTTTGGTTGGATGTGGTGTTGCACCTTGTGTTGGATGTGGTGTTGGACCTGGGTTCGGATGTGGTTTTGGATGTGGTGGTGTATGGGGTGTTGGACCTGTTGGTGTATGTGGTGTTGGCTGTGGTGGTAACAATAGTGGTGGACATGGTATTGGACCTGGTGGTGTATGTGGTGTTGGATGTGGTAGTGTATGTGGTGTGGGATGTGATGGTCTATATGGTGTTGGACCTGGTGGTGAATAAGGTGCTGGATGTGGTGGTGGACAGGTGGTGTATGTGGTATTGGATGAGGTGGTGGACCTACTGGTGTATGAGGTGCTGGATGTGGTGTTGGACATGGTGGTGTATGGGGTGTTGGATGTGGTGGTATATGTGGTGTTGGATGTGGTGTCGGATGTGGTGGTGTATATGGTGTTGGATGTGGTGTTGGATGTGGTGGTGTATGGGGTCTTGGATGTGGTGGTGTATGGGGTCTTGGACCTGGTGGTGTATGTGGTGTTGGCTGTGGTGGTAACAATGGTGTGGACATGGTATTGGACCTGGTGGTGGATGTGGTGGTGGACATGGTGTTGGACCTGGTGCTGGATGTGGTGGTGGATGAGGTGGTGGACCTGGTGGTGAACATGGTGGTGGGCGTGGTGGTGAGCATGGTGTTGGACGTTTTGTTTGACCTGGTGGTGTATGTGGTGTTGATTGTGGTGTTGGACATGGTGGTGTACGTGATGTTCAACCTGGTGGTGGACCTGTTGGTGTATGAGGTGTTGGATGTGGTGTTGGACCTGGTGGTGTATGTGGTGTTGGACCTGGTGGTGTATGTGGTGTTGGATGTTGTGTTGGACCTGGTGGTGTATGGGGAGTTGCATGTGTTGGTTTATTTGGTGTTGCATGTGGTGTTGGATGTGGTGGTGTATGTGGTGTGGGATGTGATGGTCTATGTGGTGTTGGATGTGATGGTGTATGTGGTGTTGGACCTGGTGGTGTATAAAGTGTTGGATGTGGTGGTGTAGGAGGTGTTGGATGTGCTGGTGTATGTTGTGTTGAACCTGGTGTTTGATGTGGTGATGTATGGGGTGTTGGACCTGGTGTTTGATGTGGTGATGTATGGGGTGTTGGGTGTGGTGGTGTTGGATATGGTGGTTTATAGGGTGTTGAATGTGGTGGTTTATAGGGTGTTGAATGTGGTGGTATATGTTTGGTTGGATGTGGTGTTGCACCTTGTGTTGGATGTGGTGTTGGACCTGGGTTCGGATGTGGTTTTGGATGTGGTGGTGTATGGGGTGTTGGACCTGTTGGTGTATGTGGTGTTGGCTGTGGTGGTAACAATAGTGGTGGACATGGTATTGGACCTGGTGGTGTATGTGGTGTTGGATGTGGTAGTGTATGTGGTGTGGGATGTGATGGTCTATATGGTGTTGGACCTGGTGGTGAATAAGGTGCTGGATGTGGTGGTGGACAGGTGGTGTATGTGGTATTGGATGAGGTGGTGGACCTACTGGTGTATGAGGTGCTGGATGTGGTGTTGGACATGGTGGTGTATGGGGTGTTGGATGTGGTGGTATATGTTTTGTTGGATGTGGTGTTGGACCTCTTGGTCTATGTGGTGTTGGATGTGGTGTCGGATGTGGTGGTGTATATGGTGTTGGATGTGGTGTTGGACCTGGTGGTGGATGTGGTGTTGGATGTGGTGGTGTATGGGTTCTTGGACCTGGTGGTGTATGTGGTGTTGGCTGTGGTGGTAACAATGGTGTGGACATGGTATTGGACCTGGTGGTGGATGTGGTGGTGGACATGGTGTTGGACCTGGTGCTGGATGTGGTGGTGGATGAGGTGGTGGACCTGGTGGTGAACAAGGTGGTGGGCGTGGTGGTGAGCATGGTGTTGGACCTGGTGCTGGATGTTTTGTTTGACCTGGTGGTGTATGTGGTGTTGATTGTGGTGTTGGACATGGTGGTGTACGTGATGTTCAACCTGGTGGTGGACCTGTTGGTGTATGAGGTGTTGGATGTGGTGTTGGACCTGGTGGTGTATGTGGTGTTGGACCTGGTGGTGTATGTGGTGTTGGATGTTGTGTTGGACCTGGTGGTGTATGGGGAGTTGCATGTGTTGGTTTATTTGGTGTTGCATGTGGTGTTGGATGTGGTGTTGGACCTGGTGCTGTATGTGGTGTTGGATGTGGTGGTCGACCTGGTGGTGTATGAGGTGTTGGATGTGGTGGTGTATGGGGAGTTGTATGTTGTGTTGGACCTGGTGGTGTATGTGGTGTTGCATGTGGTGTTGGATGTGGTGGTGGACATGGTGGTGGACATGGTGGTGGACCTGGTCATGGATGTGGTGGTGCACATGGTATTGGACCTGGTGTTGGATGTGGTGTTCTACCTGGTGGTGTATGTGGCGTTGGATCTGGTGTTGTACCTGGTGGTGCATGTGGTGTTGGATGTCGTGGTGTATGTGGTGTGGGATGTGATGGTGTATGGGGTGTTGGAGCTGGTGTTCGATTTAGTGATGTATGGGGTGTTGGACCTGGTGGTCTATGTGGTGTTGGATGTGATCGTATATGTGGTGTTGGGTGTGGTGGTGTTGGATGTGGTGGTGGACCTGGAGATGGACCTGGTGGTGTATGTGGTGTTGGACCTGGTGGTGTATGTGGTGTTGGACCTGGTGGTGTATGTGTTGTGGGATGTGATCTTCTATGTGGTGTTAGACATGGTGGTGTATGTGGTGGAGGACCTGTTGGTGTATGAGGTGTTGGATGTGGTGTTGGACCTGGTGGTGTATGTGGTGATCGACCTGGTGGTGTATGTGGTGTTGGATATGGGGTTGGACATGGTGGTGTATGTGGTGTTCGATGTGCTGGTGGACCTGGTGGTGTATGTGGTGGTGTATGTGGTGTTGGACCTGGTGGTGTATGTGGTGTTGGACCTGGTGGTGTATGTGGTGTTGGACCTGGTGGTGTATGTGGTGTTGGATGTGATCGTATATGTGGTGTTGTGTGTGGTGGTGTTGGATGTGGTGGTGGACCTGGAGATGGACCTGGTGGTGTATGTGGTGTTGGACCTGGTGTTGTATGGGATGTTTGATGTGGTGTTGGACCTGGTGGTGTATGTGGTGTGGGATGTGATCGTCTATGTGGTGTTGGATGTGATGGTGTATGTGGTGTTGGACCTGGTGGTGTATAAAGTGTTGGATGTGGTGTTAGACATGGTGGTGTATGTGGTGGAGGACCTGTTGGTGTATGAGGTGTTGGATGTGGTGTTGGACCTGTTGGTGTATGTGGTGATCGACCTGGTGGTGTATGTGGTGTTGGATATGGAGTTGGACATGGTTGTGTATGTGGTGTTGGATGTGCTGGTGGACCTGGTGGTGTATGGGGAGTTGTATGTGGTGTTGGATGTGGTGTTGGACCTGGTGCTGTATGTGGTGTTGGATGTGGTGGTCGACCTGGTGGTGTATGGGGAGTTATATGTGGTGTTGGATGTGGTGTTGGACCTGGTGCTGTATGTGGTGTTGGATGTGGTGGTCGACCTGGTGGTGTATGAGGTGTTCAATGTGGTGGTGTATGGGGAGTTGTATGTTGTGTTGGACTTGGTGGTGTAGGTGGTGGTGTATGTGGTGGTGGTGTATGTGGTGTTGGACCTGGTAGTGTATGTGGTGTTGGATGTATTGGTGTATGTGGTGTTGGACCAGGTGCTGGATGTGCTGTTGGATGTGGTGGTGGACCTGGTGGTGGACCTGGTGGTGGACATGGTGTTGGACATGGTGCTGGACATGGTGGTGGATGAGGTGGTGGACCTGGTGGTTGATGTGGTGTTGGACGTGGTGGTGTATGTTGTGTTGGATGTGGTCTTCAATGTGGTGTTTGTCTTGGTGGTGTATGTAGTCTTGGACCTCGTGGTGGATGTGGTGTTGGACCTGGTGGTGCACATGTTGGTGGACATTGTGCTGGATATGGTGGTGTATGTGGTGGTGGACCTGGTGTTGGATGTGGTGTTGAACATGGTGGTGGGCGTGGTGGTGCACGTGCTGTTGGACCTGGTGGTGTATGTGGTGTTTGATGTCGTTTTGGACCGTGTGGTGTATGTGGTGTTGAATGTGGTGGTGGATGTGGTGTTGGACGTGGTGATTTATGTGGTGTTAGATGTGGGGTTGGATGTGGTGTTGGACCTGGTGGTGTATGTGGTGTTGGATGTGCTGGTGTATGGGGTGTTGGACATGGTGGTGTATGTGGTGGTAACAATGGTGGTGGACATTGTATTGGACCTGGTTTTGGATGTGGTGTTGGATGTGGTTTTGGACCTGGTGGTGTATGTGGTGTTGAATGTGGTGGTGGATGTGGTGGTGGACCTGGTGGTGTATGTGGTGGTGTATGGGATGTTGGATGTGGTGTTGGACCTGGTGGTGTTGGATGTGGTGGTTTATGTCGTGTTGGATGTGGTGGTGTATGAGGTCTTGGATATTTTGGTGGACCTGGTGGTGTATGTGGTGTTGGACGTAGTGGTGTTGGATGTGGTGTTGTATGGGGTGTTGGATGTGGCGTTAGATGTGTTGGTGGACATGGTGTTGGACCTGGTGGTGGATGTGATGGTGGATGTGGTGGTGCACATGGTATTGGACCTAGTGTTGGATGTGGTGGTGTATGTGGTGTTTGACCTGGTGGTGAATGTGGTGTTGGCTGTGGTGGTAAAAATGGTGGTGGACATGGTATTGGACCTGTTGGTGGATGTGGTGTTGGATGTAGTGTTGGACCTGGTGGAGTATTTGGTGTTGGATGTGGTGGTATATGTAGTGTTGGATGTGGTGGTGGACCTGCTGGTGCATGTGGTGTTGCATGTGGTGGTGTATGTGGTGTTGCATGTGGTGGTGTATGAGGTGTTTTGATGTGGTGTTGGACCTGGTGGTGTATGTGGTGTTGGATATGGGGTTGGACATGGTGGTGTATTTGGTGTTGGATGTGCTGGTGGATCTGGTGGTGTTGCATGTGGTGTTGGACCTGGTGGTGCATGTGGTGTTGGACGTGGTTGTGTATGTGGTGTTGGATGTGCTTGTGTATGAGGTGTTGGATATTTTGGTGGAGCTGGTGGTGTATGTGGTGTTGGACGTAGTGGTGTTGGATGTGATGTTGTATGGGGTGTTGGATGTGGTGGTGCACTTGGTGTTGGACCTGGTCGTGTATGTGGTGTTGGATGTGGTGGTATACGTAGTGTTGGATCTGGTGTTGAACCTGGTGGTGTATGTGGTGTTGGACTTGGTGGTGTATGTGGTGTTGGATGTGGTGGTGGACCTGGTCGTGTATGAGTTGTTCGATCTGGTCGTGTATGAGGTGTTGCATGTGGTGGTGGACCTGGTCATGTATGAGGTGTTGCATGTGGTGTTGCACCTGGTGTTGCATGTGGTGTTGGACCTGGTCGTGTATGAGGTGTTGCATGTGGTGTTGCACCTGGTGGTGCATGTGGTGTTGGATGTGGTGTTGCATGTGGTGGTGGACCTGCTGGTGTATGTGGTGTTGCATGTGGTGGTGTATGTGGTGTTGCATGTGGTGTTGGACCTGGTGATGTATGTGGTGTTGGATATGGGGTTAGACATGGTGGTGTATGTGGTGTTGGATGTGGTGGTGGACCTGTTGGTGTATGAGGTGTTTTGATGTGGTGTTGGACCTGGTGGTGTATGTGGTGTTGGATATGGGGTTGGACATGGTGGTGTATTTGGTGTTGGATGTGCTGGTGGATCTGGTGGTGTATGTGGTGTTGGACCTGGAGGTCTATATGGTGTTGGATGTGGTTGTGTATGAGGTGTTGGATATTTTGGTGGAGCTGGTGGTGTATTTGGTGTTGGACGTAGTGGTGTTGGATGTGGTGTTGTATGGGGTGTTGGATGTGGTGGTGCACTTGGTGTTGGACCTGGTGTTGGACATGCTGGTGGACAAGGTATTGGACCTGGTGTTGCATGTGGTGTTGGACCTGGTGGTGTATGTGGTGTTGGATGTGATGGTGTATGAGGTGTTGGATGTGGTGGTGGACCTGGTAGTGTATGTGGTGTTGGACGTATTGGTGGATGTGGTGGTGGACGTGCTGTTGGACATGGTGTTGGACGTGATGTTGGACATGGTGCTGGATGTGGTGCTGGATGTGGTGGTGGATGAGGTGGTGGACCTGGTGGTGAACATGCTGGTGGGCATGGTGGTGGATGTGGTTTTGGGCATGGTGGTTGATGTGCTGTTGGATGTGGTCGTGTATGTGGTGTTGTATGGGGTGTTGGATGTGGAGATGTATGGGGTGTTAGATGTGGTGTTGGACCTGGTGGTGTATGTTGTGTTGGATGTGGTCTTCAATGTGGTGTTTGTCCTGGTGGTGTATGTGGTCTTGGACCTCGTGGTGGATGTGGTGTTGGACCTGGTGGTGCACATGTTGGTGGACATTGTGCTAGATATGGTGGTGGATGTGTTGGTGGACCTGGTGTTGGATGTGGTGTTGGACCTGGTGGTGTATGTGGTGTTTGATGTCGTTTTGGACCGGGTGGTGTATGTGGTGTTGAATGTGGTGATTTATGTCGTGTTAGATGTGGGGTTGGATGTGGTGTTGGACCTGGTGGTGTATGTGGTGTTGGCTGTGGTGGTAACAATGGTGGTGGACATGGTATTGGACCTGGTTTTGGATGTGGTTTTGGACCTGGTGGTGTATGTGGTGTTGAATGTGGTGCTGGATGTGGTGTTGGACCTGGTGGTGTATGTGGTGCTGTATGGGATGTTGGATGTGGTGTTGGACCTGGTGGTGTATGTGGTGTTGGATGTGGTGCTGGACCTGGAGGTGTATGTGATGTTGGATGTGGTGGTGTATGGGGTGTTGGACCTGGCGGTGTATGTGGTGGTGGACATGGTGTTGGACATAGTGGTGGACGTGGTGTTGGACCTGGTGGTGGATGTGGTGGTGGACATGGTGTTGGACATAGTGGTGGACATGGTGTTGGACCTGGTGGTGGACATGGTTTTGGACCTGGTGGTGGATGTGGTGGTCGACATGGTGTTGGACCTGGTGTTGGACATAGTGGTGGACATGGTGTTGGACCTGGTGCTGGATATGGTGGTGGATGAGGTGGTGGACCTGGTGGTGAACATGGTGTTGGGCATGGTGGTGGGCGTGGTGTTGGACCTGGTGTTGGATGTGGTCTTTGATGTGGTGTTGGACCTGGTGGTGTATGTGGTATTGGACCTGGTGGTGGATGTCGTGTTGGACCTGGTGGTGGACATGGTGGTGGATGTGGTGGTGGACCTGGTGTTGGATGTGGTGTTGAACATTGTGGTGGGCGTGGTGGTGCACATGGTGTTGGACCTGGTGGTGGATGTGGTGGTCGACATGGTGTTGGACCTGGTGTTGGACATAGTGGTGGACATGGTGTTGGACCTGGTGCTGGATATGGTGGTGGATGAGGTGGTGGACCTGGTGGTGAACATGGTGTTGGGCATGGTGGTGGGCGTGGTGTTGGACCTGGTGTTGGATGTGGTCTTTGATGTGGTGTTGGACCTCGTGGTGGATGTCGTGTTGGACCTGGTGGTGGACATGGTGGTGGATGTGGTGTTGAACATTGTGGTGGGCGTGGTGGTGCACATGGTGTTGGACCTGGTGTTGTATGTGGTGATGGATGTGGTGTTGGACCTGGTGGGGTATGTGGACTTGAATGTGGTGGGGTATGTGGTCTTGAATGTGGTGTTGTACATGATGTTGGATGTGGTGGTGTATGGGGTGTTCGACCTGTTGCTGCATGTGGTGTTGGACCTGGTGGTGTAGGATGTGGTGTTGCACCTGGTGGTGTATGTGATGTTGGACCTGGTGGTGTATGTGGTGTTGGATGTGGTGGTGTATGTGGTGTTGGATGTGGTCTATTTGTTGTTGGATGTGGTGTTGAACCTGGTGGTGTATGTGGTGTTGCATGTGGTGGTGTATGTGGTGTTGGACGTGATGGTGTATTTGGTGTTGGACCTGGTGGAGTATAAGGTGTTGGATGTGGTTGTGGACCTGCTGGTGTATGAGGAGTTGGATGTGGTGTTGGACCTGGTGGTGTATGTGGTGTTGCATGTGGTGGTGTATGTGGTGTTGGACATGGTGGTGTATGTGGTGTTGGATTTGGTGGTGGACCTGGTGGTGTATGAGGTGTTGGACCTGGTGGTGCATGTGGTGTTAGACCTGGAGGTATATATGGTGTTGGATGTGGTGGTGTATGATGTGTCGGATAATTTGGTGGACCTGGTGGTGTATGTGGTGTTGGACGTAGTGGTGTTGGACGTGGTGTTGTATGTGTTGTTGGATGTGGTGGTGGACATGTTGGTGGACCTGGTGGTGAACCTGGTGGTGGATGTGGTGGTGGATGTGGTGGTACACATGGTGTTGGACCTGGTGTTGGACATGCTGGTGTATGTGGTGTTGGCTGTGGTGGTGCACATGGTGTTGCACCTGGTGTTGAACGTGGTGTTGGCCGTGGTGTTGGCCGTGGTGTTGGACCTGGTGTTGGACCTAGTGCTGGATGTGGTGGTGGATGAGGTGGTGAACATGGTGGTGGACGTGGTGTTGGATGTGGTGTTGGATGTAATGTTGGACCTACTCGTGTATGTGGTGGTGTATGAGGTGTTGGATGTAGTGTTGGACCTGGTGGTGTATTTGGTGCTGGACCTGGTGGTGTATGTAGTGTTGGACCTGGTGGTGTATGTGGTGTTGGATGTGGTGGTGGACCTGGTGCTGTATGAGGTGTTGCATGTGGTGGTGGATGTGGTGTTGGACCTAGTAGTGGACTTGGTGGTGGACATGGTGGTGGACATGGTGTAGGATGTAGTGTTGAACATGGTGGTGGGTCTGGTGGTGCACGTGGTGGTGCACGTGGTGGTGTATGTGGTGATGGATGTGGTGTTGGACCTGGTGGGGTATGTGGACTTGAATGTGGTGGTGGATGTAGGGTTGGATGTGGAGGTGTATGTGGTATTGGACCTGATGTTGGATGTGGTGGTGTAAGGGGGTTGAATGTGGTGTTGGACCTGGTGTTGGACCTGGTGTTGGACCTGGTGGTGTATTTGGTGTTAGATGTGGTGGTATTTGTAATGTTGGATGAGGTGTTGGATGGGGTGTTGGATCTGGTGGTGTATGTGGTGTTGGACCAGGTCATGTATGTGGCTTTGGATGTGGTGGTGGACCTGCTGGTGTATGATATGTTGGATGTGGTGTTGGACCTGGTGGTGTATGTGGTGTTGGACCTGGTCGTGTATGAGGTGTTGGATGTGGTGGTGTATGGGAGGTTGGATGTGATGTTGGACCTGGCAGTGTATGAGTTGTTGCATGTGGTTTATGTGGTATTGGATATTTTGTTGGACCTAGGGGTGTATGTGGTGTTGGATGTGGTGGTGGACCTGCTGGTGTATGTGGTTTTGCATGTGGTGTTGGATATGGGGTTGGAAATGGTGGTGTATGTGGTGTTGGATGTGGTGGTCCTGTTGATGTATGAGGTGTTGGACCTGGTGGTGCATGTGGTTTTGGACCTGGTGGTGTATGAGGTGTTGGATAGTTTGCTGGACCTGGAGGTGTATGTGGTGTTGGATGTGGTGGTGTATGTGGTGTTGGATGTGCTGGTGCATGTGGTGTTGGACCTGGTGTTCTATGTGGTGATGTATGGGGAGTTGGATGTGGTGTTGGATGTGGTGTTGGACCTGGTGGTCTATCGGTTACTGGATGTGGTGGCATATGCTTTGTTGGATGTGGTGACTGACCTGGTGGTGTATCGGGTATTGGATGTGGTGTTATATGCTTTGTTGGATGTAGTATTGGACCTGGTGGTGTATGGGGTGTTGGACCTGGTGGTGTATGTGGTGTTGGATGTGGTGGTGTATGTGGTGTGGGATGTGATGGTCTATGTGGTGTTGGATGTGATGGTGTATGTGGTGTTGGACCTGGTGGTGTATAAAGTGTTGGATGTGGTGGTGTAGGAGGTGTTGGATGTGCTGGTGTATGTTGTGTTGAACCTGGTGTTTGATGTGGTGATGTATGGGGTGTTGGACCTGGTGTTTGATGTGGTGATGTATGGGGTGTTGGGTGTGGTGGTGTTGGATATGGTGGTTTATAGGGTGTTGAATGTGGTGGTTTATAGGGTGTTGAATGTGGTGGTATATGTTTGGTTGGATGTGGTGTTGCACCTTGTGTTGGATGTGGTGTTGGACCTGGGTTCGGATGTGGTTTTGGATGTGGTGGTGTATGGGGTGTTGGACCTGGTGGTGTTGGCTGTGGTGGTAACAATAGTGGTGGACATGGTATTGGACCTGGTGGTGTATGTGGTGTTGGATGTGGTAGTGTATGTGGTGTGGGATGTGATGGTCTATATGGTGTTGGACCTGGTGGTGAATAAGGTGCTGGATGTGGTGGTGGACAGGTGGTGTATGTGGTATTGGATGAGGTGGTGGACCTACTGGTGTATGAGGTGCTGGATGTGGTGTTGGACATGGTGGTGTATGGGGTGTTGGATGTGGTGGTATATGTTTTGTTGGATGTGGTGTTGGACCTCTTGGTCTATGTGGTGTCGGATGTGGTGGTGTATATGGTGTTGGATGTGGTGTTGGACCTGGTGGTGGATGTGGTGTTGGATGTGGTGGTGTATGGGGTCTTGGACCTGGTGGTGTATGTGGTGTTGGCTGTGGTGGTAACAATGGTGTGGACATGGTATTGGACCTGGTGGTGGATGTGGTGGTGGTGGACATGGTGTTGGACCTGGTGCTGGATGTGGTGGTGGATGAGGTGGTGGACCTGGTGGTGAACATGGTGGTGGGCGTGGTGGTGAGCATGGTGTTGGACCTGGTGTTGGATGTTTTGTTTGACCTGGTGGTGTATGTGGTGTTGGATGTGGTGTTGGACATGGTGGTGTACGTGATGTTCAACCTGGTGGTGGACCTGTTGGTGTATGAGGTGTTGGATGTGGTGTTGGACCTGGTGGTGTATGTGGTGTTGGACCTGGTGGTGTATGTGGTGTTGGATGTTGTGTTGGACCTGGTGGTGTATGGGGAGTTGCATGTGTTGGTTTATTTGGTGTTGCATGTGGTGTTGGATGTGGTGTTGGACCTGGTGGTGTATGTGGTGTTGGATGTGGTGGTCGACGTGGTGGTGTATGAGGTGTTGGATGTGGTGGTGTATGGGGAGTTGTATGTTGTGTTGGACCTGGTGGTGTATGTGGTGTTGCATGTGGTGTTGGATGTGGTGTTGGATGTGGTGGTGGACATGGTGGTGGACCTGGTCATGGATGTGGTGGTGCACATGGTATTGGACCTGGTGTTGGATGTGGTGTTCTACCTGGTGGTGTATGTGGCGTTGGATCTGGTGTTGTACCTGGTGGTGCATGTGGTGTTGGATGTCGTGGTGTATGTGGTGTGGGATGTGATGGTGTATGTGGTGTTGGACCTGGTAGTGTATAAGGTGTTGGATGTGGTGGTGCATGGGGTGTTGGATGTGCTGGTGTATGGGGTGTTGGACCTGGTGTTCAATTTGGTGATGTATGGGGTGTTGGACCTGGTGGTCTATGTGGTGTTGGATGTGATCGTATATGTGGTGTTGGGTGTGGTGGTGTTGGATGTGGTGGTGGACCTGGAGATGGACCTGGTGGTGTATGTGGTGTGGACCTGGTGGTGTATGTGGTGTTGGACCTGGTGGTGTATGTGTTGTGGGATGTGATCGTCTATGTGGTGTTAGACATGGTGGTGTATGTGGTGGAGAACCTGTTGGTGTATGAGGTGTTGGATGTGGTGTTGGACCTGGTGGTGTATGTGGTGATCGACCTGGTGGTGTATGTGGTGTTGGATATGGGGTTGGACATGGTGGTGTATGTGGTGTTCGATGTGCTGGTGGACCTGGTGGTGTTGCATGTGGTGGTGTATGTGGTGGTGTATGTGGTGTTCGACCTGGTGGTGTATGTGGTGATCGACCTGGTGGTGTATGTGGTGTTGGACCTGGTGGTGTATGTGGTGTTGGATGTGATCGTATATGTGGTGTTGTGTGTGGTGGTGTTGGATGTGGTGGTGGACCTGGAGATGGACCTGGTGGTGTATGTGGTGTTGGACCTGGTGTTGTATGGGATGTTTGATGTGGTGTTGGACCTGGTGGTGTATGTGGTGTGGGATGTGATCGTCTATGTGGTGTTGGATGTGATGGTGTATGTGGTGTTGGACCTGGTGGTGTATAAAGTGTTGGATGTGGTGTTAGACATGGTGGTGTATGTGGTGGAGGACCTGTTGGTGTATGAGGTGTTGGATGTGGTGTTGGACCTGTTGGTGTATGTGGTGATCGACCTGGTGGTGTATGTGGTGTTGGATATGGAGTTGGACATGGTGGTGTATGTGGTGTTGGATGTGCTGGTGGACTTGGTGGTGTATGGGGAGTTGTATGTGGTGTTGGATGTGGTGTTGGACATGGTGCTGTATGTGGTGTTGGATGTGGTGGTCGACCTGGTGGTGTATGAGGTGTTGGATGTGGTGGTCGACCTGGTGGTGTATGGGGAGTTATATGTGGTGTTGGATGTGGTGTTGGACCTGGTGCTGTATGTGGTGTTGGATGTGGTGGTCGACCTGGTGGTGAATGAGGTGTTCAATGTGGTGGTGTATGGGGAGTTGTATGTTGTGTTGGACTTGGTGGTGTATGTGGTGGTGTATGTGGTGGTGGTGTATGTGGTGTTGGACCTGGTGGTGTATGTGGTGTTGGATGTGGTGTTGGACCTGGTAGTGTATGTGGTGTTGGATGTATTGGTGTATGTGGTGTTGGACCAGGTGCTGGATGTGCTGTTGGATGTGGTGGTGGACCTGGTGGTGGACCTGGTGGTGGACCTGGTGGTGGACATGGTATTGGACCTGCGGTTGGATGTGGTGTTGGATGTGGTTGTGTATGTGGTGTTGGACCTGGTAGTGTATAAGGTGTTGGATGTGATGGTGTATGGGGTGTTGGATATACTGGTGTATGTGGTGTTGGACCTGGTGTTCGATGTGGTGATGTATGGGGTGTTGGATGTGGTGTTGGACCTGGTGGTGTATGTGGTGTTGGATGTGATGGTGTATGTGGTGTCGGACCTGGTGGTGTATAAGGTGTTGGATGTGGTCGTGTATGAGGTGTTGGACCTGGTGGTGTATGTGGTGTTGGATGTGGTGGTGGACCTGGTAGTGTATGTGGTGTTGGACCAGGTGCTGGATGTGGTGTTGGACGTGCTGTTGGACATGGTGTTGGACATGGTGCTGGATGTGGTGGTGGATGAGGTGGTGGACCTGGTGGTTGATGTGGTGTTGGACGTGGTGGTGTATGTTGTGTTGGATGTGGTCTTCAATGTGGTGTTTGTCTTGGTGGTGTATGTAGTCTTGGACCTCGTGGTGGATGTGGTGTTGGACCTGGTGGTGCACATGTTGGTGGACATTGTGCTGGATATGGTGGTGTATGTGGTGGTGGACCTGGTGTTGGATGTGGTGTTGAACATGGTGGTGGGCGTGGTGGTGCACGTGCTGTTGGACCTGGTGGTGTATGTGGTGTTTGATGTCATTTTGGACCGTGTGGTGTATGTGGTGTTGAATGTGGTGGTGGATGTGGTGTTGGACGTGGTGATTTATGTGGTGTTAGATGTGGGGTTGGATGTGGTGTTGGACCTGGTGGTGTATGTGGTGTTGGATGTGCTGGTGTATGGGGTGTTGGACATGGTGGTGTATGTGGTGGTAACAATGGTGGTGGACATTGTATTGGACCTGGTTTTGGATGTGGTGTTGGATGTGGTTTTGGACCTGGTGGTGTATGTGGTGTTGAATGTGGTGGTGGATGTGGTGGTGGACCTGGTGGTGTATGTGGTGGTGTATGGGATGTTGGATGTGGTGTTGGACCTGGTGGTGTTGGATGTGGTGGTTTATGTCGTGTTGGATGTGGTGGTGTATGAGGTGTTGGATATTTTGGTGGACCTGGTGGTGTATGTGGTGTTGGACGTAGTGGTGTTGGATGTGGTGTTGTATGGGGTGTTGGATGTGGCGTTAGATGTGTTGGTGGACATGGTGTTGGACCTGGTGGTGGATGTGATGGTGGATGTGGTGGTGCACATGGTATTGGACCTGGTGTTGGATGTGGTGGTGTATGTGGTGTTTGACCTGGTGGTGAATGTGGTGTTGGCTGTGGTGGTAAAAATGGTGGTGGACATGGTATTGGACCTGTTGGTGGATGTGGTGTTGGATGTAGTGTTGGACCTGGTGGAGTATTTGGTGTTGGATGTGGTGGTATATGTAGTGTTGGATGTGGTGGTGGACCTGCTGGTGCATGTGGTGTTGCATGTGGTGGTGTATGTGGTGTTGCATGTGGTGGTGTATGAGGTGTTTTGATGTGGTGTTGGACCTGGTGGTGTATGTGGTGTTGGATATGGGGTTGGACATGGTGGTGTATTTGGTGTTGGATGTGCTGGTGGATCTGGTGGTGTTGCATGTGGTGTTGGACCTGGTGGTGCATGTGGTGTTGGACGTGGTTGTGTATGTGGTGTTGGATGTGCTTGTGTATGAGGTGTTGGATATTTTGGTGGAGCTGGTGGTGTATGTGGTGTTGGACGTAGTGGTGTTGGATGTGGTGTTGTATGGGGTGTTGGATGTGGTGGTGCACTTGGTGTTGGACCTGGTGTTGGACATGCTGTTGGACATGGTATTGGACCTGGTGTTGGATGTGGTGTTGGACCTGGTCGTGTATGTGGTGTTGGATGTGGTGGTATATGTAGTGTTGGATCTGGTGTTGAACCTGGTGGTGTATGTGGTGTTGGACTTGGTGGTGTATGTGGTGTTGGATGTGGTGGTGGACCTGGTCGTGTATGAGTTGTTCGATCTGGTCGTGTATGAGGTGTTGCATGTGGTGGTGGACCTGGTCATGTATGAGGTGTTGCATGTGGTGTTGCACCTGGTGTTGCATGTGGTGTTGGACCTGGTCGTGTATGAGGTGTTGCATGTGGTGTTGCACCTGGTGGTGCATGTGGTGTTGGATGTGGTGTTGGATGTGGTGGTGTATGTGGTGTTGCATGTGGTGTTGGACCTGGTGATGTATGTGGTGTTGGATATGGGGTTAGACATGGTGGTGTATGTGGTGTTGGATGTGGTGGTGGACCTGTTGGTGTATGAGGTGTTTTGATGTGGTGTTGGACCTGGTGGTGTATGTGGTGTTGGATATGGGGTTGGACATGGTGGTGTATTTGGTGTTGGATGTGCTGGTGGATCTGGTGGTGTATGTGGTGTTGGACCTGGAGGTCTATATGGTGTTGGATGTGGTTGTGTATGAGGTGTTGGATATTTTGGTGGAGCTGGTGGTGTATGGGGTGTTGGATGTGGTGGTGCACTTGGTGTTGGACCTGGTGTTGGACATGCTGGTGGACAAGGTATTGGACCTGGTGTTGCATGTGGTGGTGGACCTGGTGGTGTATGTGGTGTTGGATGTGATGGTGTATGAGGTGTTGGATGTGGTGGTGGACCTGGTAGTGTATGTGGTGTTGGACGTATTGGGGGATGTGGTGGTGGACGTGCTGTTGGACATGGTGTTGGACGTGATGTTGGACATGGTGCTGGATGTGGTGCTGGATGTGGTGGTGGATGAGGTGGTGGACCTGGTGGTGAACATGCTGGTGGGCATGGTGGTGGATGTGGTTTTGGGCATGGTGGTTGATGTGCTGTTGGATGTGGTCGTGTATGTGGTGTTGTATGGGGTGTTGGATGTGGAGATGTATGGGGTGTTAGATGTGGTGTTGGACCTGGTGGTGTATGTTGTGTTGGATGTGGTCTTCAATGTGGTGTTTGTCCTGGTGGTGTATGTGGTCTTGGACCTCGTGGTGGATGTGGTGTTGGACCTGGTGGTGCACATGTTGGTGGACATTGTGCTGGATATGGTGGTGGATGTGTTGGTGGACCTGGTGTTGGATGTGGTGTTGGACCTGGTGGTGTATGTGGTGTTTGATGTCGTTTTGGACCGGGTGGTGTATGTGGTGTTGAATGTGGTGATTTATGTCGTGTTAGATGTGGGGTTGGATGTGGTGTTGGACCTGGTGGTGTATGTGGTGTTGGCTGTGGTGGTAACAATGGTGGTGGACATGGTATTGGACCTGGTTTTGGATGTGGTTTTGGACCTGGTGGTGTATGTGGTGTTGAATGTGGTGCTGGATGTGGTGTTGGACCTGGTGGTGTATGTGGTGTTGGATGTGGTGCTGGACCTGGAGGTGTATGTGATGTTGGATGTGGTGGTGTATGGGGTGTTGGACCTGGTGGTGTATGTGGTGGTGGACATGGTGTTGGACATAGTGGTGGACATGGTGTTGGACCTGGTGGTGGATGTGGTGGTGGACATGGTGTTGGACATAGTGGTGGACATGGTGTTGGACCTGGTGGTGGATGTGGTGTTGGACCTGGTGGTGGATGTGGTGGTGTTGGATGTGGTGTTGGATGTAATGTTGGACCTGGTGGTGTATGTGGTGGTGTATGAGGTGTTGGATGTAGTTTTGGACCTGGTGGTGTATTTGGTGGTGGACCTGGTGCTGTATGAGGTGTTGGATGTGGTGGTGGACCTGGTGCTGTATGAGGTGTGGGACCTCATGGTGCATGTGGTGTTGGACCAAGTAGTGGACTTGGTGGTGGACATGGTGGTGGACATGGTGTAGGATGTGGTGGTGTATGGGGTGGTGGACCTGGTGTTGGATGTGGTGTTGAACATGGTGGTGGGTCTGGTGGTGCACGTGGTGTTGGACCTGGTGTTGTATGTGGTGATGGATGTGGTGTTGGACCTGGTGGGGTATTTGGTGTTAGATGTGGTGGTATATGTAATGTTGGATGAGGTGCTGGATGGGGTGTTGGATCTGGTGGTGTATGTGGTGTTGGATGTGGTGTTGGACCAGGTCGTGTATGAGGTGTTGGATGTGGTGGGGTATGGGAGGTTGGATGTGGTGCTGGACCTGGCAGTGTATGAGTTGTTGCATGTGGTGTATGTCGTATTGGATATGGTGTTGGACCTGGTGGTGTATGTGGCTTTGGATGTGGTGGTGGACCTGCTGGTGTATGAGGTGTTGGACCTGGTGGTGTATGAGGTGTTGGATGTGGTGTTGGACCTGGTGGTGTATGTGGTATTGGATATGGTGGTGGACCTGTTGGTTTATGTGGTATTGGATATGGTGTTGGACCAGGTGGTGTATGTGGTGTTGGATGTGGTGTTGGACCTGGTCGTGTATGAGGTGTTGGATGTGGTGGTGTATGGGAGGTTGGATGTGATGTTGGACCTGGCAGTGTATGAGTTGTTGCATGTGGTTTATGTGGTATTGGATATTTTGTTGGACCTGGGGGTGTATGTGGTGTTGGATGTGGTGGTGGACCTGCTGGTGTATGTGGTTTTGCATGTGGTGTTGGATATGGGGTTGGAAATGGTGGTGTATGTGGTGTTGGATGTGGTGGTCCTGTTGATGTATGAGGTGTTGGACCTGGTGGTGCATGTGGTTTTGGACCTGGAGGTGTATGTGGTGTTGGATGTGGTGGTGTATGAGGTGTTGGATAGTTTGCTGGACCTGGAGGTGTATGTGGTGTTGGATGTGGTGGTGTATGTGGTGTTGGATGTGGGGTTGTATGGGGTGTTGGATGGGGTGTTGGACCTGGTGGTGTATGTGGTGTTGGACCTGGTGATGTATATGGTGTTGGATGTGATGGTGTATGAGGTGGTGTATGGGTTGTTGGAGGTGGTGTTGGACATGGTGTTGGACATGGTATTCGACCTGGTGCTGTATGTGGTGGTGGATGAGGTGGTTGACCTGGTAGTGAACGTGGTGGTGGGCATATTGGTGGACGTGGTATTGGACCTGGTGGTTGATGTGGTGTTGGATGTGGTTTTGTATGTGGTGTTGGACGTGGTGTTGTTTGTAGGGTTGTATGGGGTGTTGGATGGGGGGTTGGGTGTGGTGTTGGATGTGGTCTTAATGTGATGTTGGACCTGGGGGTGCATATGGTGGTGGATGTGGTGGTGGACATGGTGTTGGATGTGGTGTTGAACATGGTGGTGGGCGTTGGATGCGGTGGTGTATGTGGTATGGGATGTGACGGTGTATGTGGTGTTGGACCTGATGTTGGATGTGGTGGTGTATGGGGTGTTGGATGTGGTGTTGGACCTGGTGGTATATGTAGTGTTGGATGAGGTGTTGGATCTGGTGGTGTATGTGGTGCTGGACCTGGTGGTGTATGTGGTGTTTGATGTGGTGTTGGACCTGGTCGTGTATGAGGTGTTGGATGTGGTGGTGTATGGGAGGTTGGATGTGACGTTGAACCTGGCAGTGTATGAGTTGTTGCATGTGGTTTATGTGGTATTGGATATGGTGTTGGACCTGCGGGTGTATGTGGTGTTGGATTAGGTGGTGGACCTGCTGGTGTATGTGGTCTTGCATGTGGTGTTGGACCTGGTGGTGTGTGTGGTGTTGGACCTGGTGGTGCATGTGGTGTTGGCTGTGGTGGTAACAATGGTGGTGGACATGGTATTGGACCTGGTTTTGGATGTGGTTTTGGACCTGGTGGTGAATGTGGTATTGAATGTGGTGCTGGATGTGGTGTTGGACATAGTGGTGGACATGGTGTTGGACCTGGTGGTGGATGTGGTGGTCGACATGGTGTTGGACCTGGTGTTGGACATAGTGGTGGACATGGTGTTGGACCTGGTGCTGGATATGGTGGTGGATGAGGTGGTGTACCTGGTGGTGAACATGGTGTTGGGCATGGTGGTGGGCGTGGTGTTGGACCTGGTGTTGGATGTGGTCTTTGATGTGGTGTTGGACCTGGTGGTGTATGTGGTGTTGGACCTCGTGGTGGATGTCGTGTTGGACCTGGTGGTGGACATGGTGGTGGATGTGGTGGTGGACCTGGTGTTGGATGTGGTGTTGAACACTGTGGTGGGCGTGGTGGTGCACGTGGTGTTGGACCTGGTGTTGTATGTGGTGATGGATGTGGTGTTGGACCTGGTGGGGTATGTGGACTTGAATGTGGTGGGGTATGTGGTCTTGAATGTGGTGTTGTACATGATGTTGGATGTGGTGGTGTATGTGGTGTTGGACCTGGTCGTGTATGAGGTGTTGGATGTGGTGGTGTATGGGAGGTTGGATGTGATGTTGGACCTGGCAGTGTATGAGTTGTTGCATGTGGTTTATGTGGTATTGGATATTTTGTTGGAACTGGGGGTGTATGTGGTGTTGGATGTGGTGGTGGACCTGCTGGTGTATGTGGTTTTGCATGTGGTGTTGGACCTGGTGGTGTGTGTGGTATTGGATATGGTGTTGGACATGCTGGTGTATGTGGTGTTGGCTGTGGTGGTGGACATGGTAGTGGATGTGGTGCTGTACATGGTGTTGCACCTGGTGTTGAACGTGGTGTTGGCCATGGTGTTGGACCTGGTGTTGGACATGGTATTGGACCTGGTGCTGGATGTGGTGGTGGATGAGGTGGTGAACATGGTGGTGGGCGTGGTGGTGGACGTGGTGTTGGATGTGGTGTTGGATGTGGTGTTGGATGTGGTGTTGGACCTGGTGGTGTATGTGGTGGTGTTGGATGTGGTGTTGGATGTAATGTTGGACCTGGTGGTGTATGTGGTGGTGTATGAGGTGTTGGATGTAGTGTTGGACCTGGTGGTGTATTTGGTGCTGGACCTGGTGGTGTATGTAGTGTTGGACCTGGTGGTGTATGTGGTGTTGGATGTGGTGGTGGACCTGGTGCTGTATGAGGTGTTGGATGTGGTGGTGGACCTGGTGCTGTATGAGGTGTGGGACCTCATGGTGCATGTGGTGTTGGACCAAGTAGTGGACTTGGTGGTGGACATGGTGGTGGACATGGTGTAGGATGTGATGGTGTATGGGGTGGTGGACCTGGTGTTGGATGTGGTGTTGAACATGGTGGTGGGTCTGGTGGTGCACGTGGTGTTGGACCTGGTGTTGTATGTGGTGATGGATGTGGTGTTGGACCTGGTGGGGTATTTGGTGTTAGATGTGGTGGTATATGTAATGTTGGATGAGGTGCTGGATGGGGTGTTGGATCTGGTGGTGTATGTGGTGTTGGATGTGGTGTTGGACCAGGTCGTGTATGAGGTGTTGGATGTGGTGGGGTATGGGAGGTTGGATGTGGTGCTGGACCTGGCAGTGTATGAGTTGTTGCATGTGGTGTATGTCGTATTGGATATGGTGTTGGACCTGGTGGTGTATGTGGCTTTGGATGTGGTGGTGGACCTGCTGGTGTATGAGGTGTTGGATGTGGTGTTGGACCTGGTGGTGTATGAGGTGTTGGATGTGGTGTTGGACCTGGTGGTGTATGTGGTATTGGATATGGTGGTGGACCTGTTGGTTTATGTGGTATTGGATATGGTGTTGGACCAGGTGGTGTATGTGGTGTTGGATGTGGTGTTGGACCTGGTCGTGTATGAGGTGTTGGATGTGATGGTGTATGTGGTGTTGGACCTGGTGGTATATGTAGTGTTGGATGAGGTGTTGGATGGGGTGTTGGATCTGGTGGTGTATGTGGTGCTGGACCTGGTGGTGTATGTGGTGTTGGATGTGGTGTTGGACCTGGTCGTGTATGAGGTGTTGGATGTGGTGGTGTATGGGAGGTTGGATGTGACGTTGGACCTGGCAGTGTATGAGTTGTTGCATGTGGTTTATGTGGTATTGGATATGGTGTTGGACCTGCGGGTGTATGTGGTGTTGGATTAGGTGGTGGACCTGCTGGTGTATGTGGTTTTGCATGTGGTGTTGGACCTGGTGGTGTGTGTGGTGTTGGACCTGGTGGTGCATGTGGTGTTGGCTGTGGTGGTAACAATGGTGGTGGACATGGTATTGGACCTGGTTTTGGATGTGGTTTTGGACCTGGTGGTGTATGTGGTGTTGAATGTGGTGCTGGATGTGGTGTTGGACCTGGTGGTGTATGTGGTGCTGTATGGGATGTTGGATGTGGTGTTGGACCTGGTGGTGTATGTGGTGTTGGATGTGGTGCTGGACCTGGAGGTGTATGTGATGTTGGATGTGGTGGTGTATGGGGTGTTGGACCTGGTGGTGTATGTGGTGGTGGACATGGTGTTGGACATAGTGGTGGACATGGTGTTGGACCTGGTGGTGGATGTGGTGGTCGACATGGTGTTGGACCTGGTGTTGGACCTGGTGGTGGATGTGGTGGGGGATGAGGTGGTGGACCTGGTGGTGAACATGGTGTTGGGCATGATGGTGGGTGTGGTGTTGGACCTGGTGTTGGACCTCGTGGTGGATGTCGTGTTGGACCTGGTGGTGGACATGGTGGTGGATGTGGTGGTGGACCTGGTGTTGGATGTGGTGTTGAACATTGTGGTGGGCGTGGTGGTGCACGTGGTGTTGGACCTGGTGTTGTATGTGGTGATGGATGTGGTGTTGGACCTGGTGGGGTATGTGGACTTGAATGTGGTGGGGTATGTGGTCTTGAATGTGGTGTTGTACATGATGTTGGATGTGGTGGTGTATGTGGTGTTGGACCTGGTCGTGTATGAGGTGTTGGATGTGGTGGTGTATGGGAGGTTGGATGTGATGTTGGACCTGGCAGTGTATGAGTTGTTGCATGTGGTTTATGTGGTATTGGATATTTTGTTGGAACTGGGGGTGTATGTGGTGTTGGATGTGGTGGTGGACCTGCTGGTGTATGTGGTTTTGCATGTGGTGTTGGACCTGGTGGTGTGTGTGGTGTTGGATATGGTGTTGGACATGCTGGTGTATGTGGTGTTGGCTGTGGTGGTGGACATGGTAGTGGATGTGGTGCTGTACATGGTGTTGCACCTGGTGTTGAACGTGGTGTTGGCCGTGGTGTTGGACCTGGTGTTGGACATGGTATTGGACCTGGTGCTGGATGTGGTGGTGGATGAGGTGGTGAACATGGTGGTGGGCGTGGTGGTGGACGTGGTGTTGGATGTGGTGTTGGATGTGGTGTTGGACCTGGTGGTGTATGTGGTGGTGTATGAGGTGTTGGATGTAGTGTTGGACCTGGTGGTGTATTTGGTGCTGGACCTGGTGGTGTATGTAGTGTTGGACCTGGTGGTGTATGTGGTGTTGGATGTGGTGGTGGACCTGGTGCTGTATGAGGTGTTGGATGTGGTGGTGGACCTGGTGCTGTATGAGGTGTGGGACCTCATGGTGCATGTGGTGTTGGACCAAGTAGTGGACTTGGTGGTGGACATGGTGGTGGACATGGTGTAGGATGTGGTGGTGTATGGGGTGGTGGACCTGGTGTTGGATGTGGTGTTGAACATGGTGGTGGGTCTGGTGGTGCATGTGGTGTTGGACCTGGTGTTGTATGTGGTGATGGATGTGGTGTTGGACCTGGTGGGGTATTTGGTGTTGGATGAGGTGCTGGATGGGGTGTTGGATCTGGTGGTGTATGTGGTGTTGGATGTGGTGTTGGACCAGGTCGTGTATGAGTTGTTGCATGTGGTGTATGTCGTATTGGATGTGGTGTTGGACCTGGTGGGGTATTTGGTGTTAGATGTGGTGGTATATGTAATGTTGGATGAGGTGTTGGATGTGGTGTTGGACCTGGTGGTGTATGAGGTGTTGGATGTGGTGTTGGACCTGGTGGTGTATGTGGTATTGGATATGGTGGTGGACCTGTTGGTTTATGTGGCATTGGATATGGTGTTGGACCAGGTGGTGTATGTGGTGTTGGATGTGGTGTTGGACCTGGTCGTGTATGAGGTGTTGGATGTGATGGTGTATGTGGTGTTGGACCTGATGTTGGATGTGGTGTTGGACCTGGTGGTATATGTAGTGTTGGATGAGGTGTTGGATGGGGTGTTGGATCTGATGGTGTATGTGGTGCTGGACCTGGTGGTGTATGTGGTGTTGGATGTGGTGTTGGACCTGGTCGTGTATGAGGTGTTGGATGTGGTGGTGTATGGGAGGTTGGCTGTGACGTTGGACCTGGCAGTGTATGAGTTGTTGCATGTGGTTTATGTGGTATTGGATATGGTGTTGGACCTGGGGGTGTATGTGGTGTTGGATTTGGTGGTGGACCTGCTGGTGTATGTGCTTTTGCATGTGGTGTTGGACCTGGTGGTGTGTGTGGTGTTGGATATGGGGTTGGAAATGGTGGTGCATGTGGTGTTGGACCTGGAGGTGTATGTGGTGTTGGATGTGGTGGTGTATAAGGTGTTGGATATTTAGCTGGATCTGGTGGTGTATGTGGTGTTGGATGTAGTGGTGTTGGATGTGGTGTTGGATGTAGTGGTGTTTGATGTGGTGTTGAATGTGGTGTTGGATGTGGTGTTGGACCTGGTGGTGTATGTGGTGTTGGATGTGGTGCTGTATGTGGTGTTGGACCTGGTGGTGTATTTGGTGTTGGATGTGGTGGTATATGTAGTGTTGGATCTGGTGTTGAACCTGGTGGTGTATGTGGTGTTGGATGTGGTGGTGGACCTGGTCGTGTATGAGGTGTTGGATGAGGTGGTGTATGGGGGCTTTGATGTGGTGTTGGACCTGGTGGTGTATGAGTTGTTGCATGTGGTGAATGTGGTGTTCGACCTGGTGGTGTATGTGGTGTTGGATATAGGGTTGGACATGGTGGTGTATGTGGTGTTGGATGTGGTGGTGGACCTGCAGGTGTATGTGGTGTTGCATGTGGTGTTGGACCTGGTGGTGTATTTGGTGTTGGACCTGGCGTAGGATGTGGAGGTGTATGGGCTGTTGGATGTGGTGTTGGACCTGGTGCTGTATGTGGTGTTGGATGTGGTGCTGTATGTGGTGTTGGATGTGGTGGTATATGTAGTGTTGGATGAGGTGTTAGATGTGGTGTTGAACCTGGTGGTGTATGTGGTGTTGGATAAGGTGGTGGACCTGCTGGTGTATGTGGTGTTGGATATGGGGTTAGACATGGTGGTGTATGTGGTGTTGGATGTGGTGGTGGACCTGTTGGTGTATGAGGTGTTGGAAGTGGTGCTGGACCCGGTGGTGTATGTGGTGTTGGATATAGGGTTGGACATGGTGGTGTAAGTGGTGTTGGATGTGATGTTGGACCTGGTGGTGTATGTGGTGTTGCATGTGGTGGTGTATGTGGTGTGGGATGTGATGGTGTATTTGGTGTTGGTACTGGTGGAGTATAAGGTGCTGGATGTGGTGTTGGACCTGGTGGTGTATGTGGTGTTAGATGTGATGGTGTATGAGGTGTTGGATGTGGTGCTGGACCTGGTAGTATATGTGGTGGCGTATGGGGTGTTGGATGTGGTGGTGGACATGGGGATGGACCTGGTGTTGGACGTGCTGTTGGGCATGGTGTCGGACGTGCTGTTGGACATGGTGATGGACATGGTATTCGACCTGGTGCTGGATGTGGTGGTGGATGTGGTGTTGGGCATAGTGGTGGATGTGGTGTTGGATGTGGTTGTGTATGTGGTGTTGGACCTGGTGCTGGATGTGGTATTGTATGGGGTGTTGGACGTGGAGTTGGACCTGGTGATGTATGTTGTGTTGGACATGATGGTGTATGTGGTGGTGTATGTGGTGGTGCATGTGGTCTTGGACCTCGTGGTGGATGTGGTGTTGGACCTGGTGGTGTATGTGGTGTTCGATGTGGTTTTGGACCTGGTGGTGTATGTGGTGTTGAATGTGGTGTTGAATGTGGTGGTGGATGTGGTGGTGGATGTGGTGGTGGACCTGGTGATGTATGTGGTGGTGGACATGGTATTGGACTTGGTGGTGGATGTGGTGTTGGACATGCTGGTGTATGTGGTGTTGGATGTGGTGCTGTATGTGGTGTTGGATATGGTGGTATATGTAGTGTTGGATGAGGTGTTAGATGTGGTGTTGAACCTGGTGGTGTATGTGGTGTTGGATAAGATGGTGGACCTGCTGGTGTATGTGGTGTTGCATGTGGTGGTGTATGTGGTGTTGCATGTGGTGTTGGACCTGGTGGTGTATGTGGTGTTGGATATGGGGTTAGACATGGTGGTGTATGTGGTGTTGGATGTGGAGTTGTATGGGGTGTTGAATGTGCCGTTAGATGTGTTGGTGGACATGGTGGTGGATGTGGTGGTGGACATGGTGGTGGATGTGGTGGTGCACATGGTATTGGACCTGGTGGTGGATGTGGTGGTGTATGTGGTGTTCGATGTGATGTTGGACCTGGTGGTGGATGTGGTGGTGTATGTGGTGTTCGATGTGATGTTGGACCTGGCGGTGGATGTGGTGGTGCACGTGGTGTTGGACCTGGTGGTGTATGTGGTGTTGGATGTGGTGTTGGACCTGGTGGTGTATGTGGTGTTGGATGTGGTGTTGGACCTGGTGGTGGATGTGGTGTTGGACCTCGTGGTGTATGTGGTGGTGAACGTGGTGTTGGACCTGGTGTTGGATGGGGTGTTGGATGGGTGTTGGATGGGGTGTTGGATGGGGTGTTGGATGGGGTGTTGGATGGGGTGGTGTATGTTGTGTTGGACATGGTGGTGTATGTGGTGTTGCATGTGGTGTTGCATGTGGTGTTGGACCTGGTGGTGTATGTGGTGTTGGATATGAGGTTAGACATGGTGGTGTATGTGGTGTTGGATGTGGAGTTGTATGGGGTGTTGAATGTGCCGTTAGAGTTGTTGGTGGACATGGTGGTGGATGTGGTGGTGCACATGGTATTGGACCTGGTGGTGGATGTGGCGGTGTATGTGGTGTTGGATGTGGTGTTGGACCTCGTGGTGTATGTGGTGTTGAATGTGATGGTGTATGAGAGACAGTGGGGGTTTATTTTACAGATCCTGATTGTAGGATTTTGTCACAATCCAACGTTGCAGTGGACGAGATGCTGGTTAGCGTAGTCTGGTTTTACACAGAACATGTCTATTCTATTTGTACCAGAATTTACCTGATTATTTTTTATTTTTTATTATATGTTGTGTAGGATGTGGAGGTGTATGGGCTGTTGGATGTGTTGTTGGACCTGGTGGTGTATGTGTTGTTGGATTTGGTGGTTTATTTGGTGTTGGACCTGGTGTTGTATGTGGTGTTTGACCTGGTGGTGTATGTGGTGTTGGCTGTGGTGGTAAAAATGGTGGTGGACATGGTATTGGACTTGGTGGTGGATGTGGTGTTGGACATGGTGGTGTATGTGGTGTGGGACGTGATGGTGTATGTGGTGTTGGTCATGGTGGAGTATAAGGTGTTGGATGTGGTGGTGTATTGGACCTAGTGGTGTTTGGGGTGTTGGATGTGATGGTGTATGAGGTGTTGGATGTGGTGGTGGACCTGGTAGTGTATGTGGTGTTGGACATAGTGGTGTATGTGGTGTTGGACCAGGTGCTGGATGTGGTGGCGTATGGGGTGTTGGATGTGGTGGTGGACATGGGGATGGACCTGGTGTTGGACGTGCTGTTGGGCATGGTGTTGGACGTGGTGTTGGACATGGTATTCGACCTGGTGGTGGACATGGTGGTGGATGTGGTGTTTTATGGGGTGCTGGATGAGGTGTTGTATGGGGTGTTGGATGTGGTGTTGGACATGGTGGTGTATATGGTGTTGGATGTGGTGTTCAATGTGGTGTTGGTCCTGGTGGTGTATGTGGTCTTGGACCTCTTGGTGGATGTGGTGTTGGACCTGGGGGTGCACATGTTGGTGGACATTGTGCTGGATGTGGTGGTGGACCTGGTGTTGGATGTGGTGTTGGACCTGGTGGTGTATGTTGTGTTGGATGTGGTGTTGGACCTGGTGGTGTATGGGGTGTTGGACATGGTGGTGTATGTGGTGTTGGCTGTGGTGGTAACAATGGTGGTGGACATGGTATAGCACCTGGTTTTGTATGTGGTGTTGGATGTGGTTTTGGACCTGGTGGGGTATGTGGTGTTGAATGTGGTGGTGGATGTGGCGTTGGACCTGGTTGTGTATGTGGTGGTGTATGGGATGTTGGATGTGGTGTTGGACCTGGTGGTGTATGTGGTGTTCAATGTGGTGGTTTATGTGGTGTTGGATGTGGTATTGGAACTGGTGGTGGATGTGGTGGTGGACATGGTGTTGGACCTGCTGTTGGACATAGTGGTGGACATGTTATTGGACCTGGTGCTGGATGTGGTGGTGGATGAGGTGGTGGACCTGGTGGTGAACATGGTGGTGGGCGTGGTGTTGGACCTGGTGTTGGATGTGGTGGTGTATGTGGTGTTGGATGTGGTGTTTGACCTGGTGGTGTATGTGGTGTTGGATGTGGTGTTGTATGTGGTCATTGATGTGGTGTTCGACCTGGTGGTGTATGTGGTGTTGGACCTGGTGGTGGACGTGGTGGTGGATGTGGTGGTAAACCTGGTGTTGGATGTGGTGTTGAACATTGGGGTGGGCGTGGTGGTGCACGTGGAGTTGGACCTGGTGTTGTATGTGGTGATGGATGTGGTGTTGGACCTGGTGGGGTATGTGGTGTTGAATGTGGTGGTGTATGACGTGTTGGACCTGATGTTGGATGTGGTGGTGTATGGGCGTGTTCGACCTGGTGCTTTATGTGGTGTTGGATGTGGTGGTATATGTAGTGTTGGATGAGGTGGTGGTATATGTAGTGTTGGATGAGGTGGTGTAGGATGTGGTGTTGGCCCTGGTGGTGTATGTGGTGTTGGCCCTGGTGGTGTATGTGGTGTTGGCCCTGGTGGTGTATGTGGTGTTGGACCTGGTGGTGTATGTGGTGTTGGACCTGGTGGTGTATGTGGTGTTGGACCTGGTGGTGTATGTGGTGTTGGACCTGGTGGTGTATGTGGTGTTGGATGTTGGGTTGGATCTGGGGTTGGACCTGGTGGTGTATGTGGTGTTGGATGTGGTGGTGTATGGGGTGTTGCATGTGGTGTATGGGGTGTTGCATGTGGTGTATGGGGTGTTGGATGTGGTGTTGGACCTGGTGGTGTATGTGGTGTTGGATGTGGTGGTGTATGTGGTGTGGGATGTGATGGCGTATATGGTGTTGGTCCTGGTGGAGTATAAGGTGTTGGATGTGGTGGTGTATGGGGTGTTGGATGTGGTGGTGGATCTGATGGTGTATGAGGTGTTGGATGAGGTGTTGGACCTGGTGGTGTATGTGGTATTGGATGTGGTGGTGGACCTGCTGGTGTATGAGGTGTTGGACGTGGTGTTGGACCTGGTGATGTATGTTGTGTTGGACATGATGGTGTATGTGGTGGTGTATGTGGTGGTGCATGTGGTCTTGGACCTCGTGGTGGATGTGGTGTTGGACCTGGGGGTGCACATGTTGGTTGACATGGTGTTGGACCTGGTGTTGGACATGCTGGTGTATGTGGTATTGGCTGTGGTGGTGGATGTGGTCGGGGACGTGGTGTTGGACATGGTGTTGGACCTGGTGTTGGACCTGGTGCTGGACCTGGTGCTGGACCTGGTGCTGGACCTGGTGCTGGATGTGGTGCTGGATGAGGTAATGAACATGGTGGTGGGCGTGGTGGTGGACGTGGTGTTGGATGTAGAGTTGGGCCTGGTGGTGTTTTTGGTGTTGAATGTGGTGGTGGATGTGGTGTTGGACGTGGTAGTGTATGTGGTGGTGTATGGGATGTTGGATGTGGTGTTGGACCTGGTGGTGTATGTGGTGTTGGACCTGGTGGTGTATGTGGTGTTCGATGTGGTGGTTTATGTGGTGTTGGGTGTGGTATTGGACCTGGTGGTGGATGTGGTGGTGGACATGGTGTTGGACGTGCTGTTGGACATAGTGATGGACATGATATTGGACCTGGTGCTGGATGTGGTGGTGGATGAGGTGATGGACCTGGTGGTGGGCGTGGTGGTGGGCGTGGTGGTGGGCATGGTGTTGGACCTGGTGTTAGTTGTGGTGTTGGATGTGGTGTTGGATCTGGTGGTGGATGTGGTGGTGGACCTGGTGGTGGATGTGGTGGTGGACCTGGTGGTGGATGTGGTGTTGAACATTGTGGTGGGCGTGGTGGTGCACGTGGTGTTGGACCTGGTGTTGTATGTGGTGATGGATGTGGTGTTGGACCTGGTGGGGTATGTGGGGTTGAATGTGGTGGTGTATGTGGTGTTGGACTTGATGTTGGATGTGGTGGTGTATGGGCGTGTTCGACCTGGTGCTTTATGTGGTGTTGGATGTGGTGGTATATGTAGTGTTGGATGAGGTGGTGTAGGATGTGGTGTTGGCCCTGGTGGTGGATGTGGTGTTGGATGTTTGGTTGGATCTGGGGTTGGACCTGGTAGTGTATGTGGTGTTGGATGTGGTGGTGTATGGAGTGTTGGATGTGATGTTGCACCTGGTGGTGTATGTGGTGTTGCATGTGGTGGTGGATGAGGTGGTGTACCTGGTGGTGGGCGTGGTGGTGGGCATGCTGGTGGACGTGGTGGTGAACGTGGTGGTGGGCATGCTGGTGGACGTGGTTTTGGACCTGGTGGTTGATGTGGTGTTGGACCTGGTTTTGGATGTGGTGTTGGATGGGGTGTTGGACGTGGTGGTGTATGTGGTGTTGGATGTGGTTTTAATGTGATGTTGGACCTGGGGCTGCATATGGTGGTGGATGTGGTGTTGGACCTGGTGTTGGATGTGGTGTTGAACATGGTGGTGGGCATTGGATGTGGTGGTGTATGTGGTCTTAATGTGGTGTTGGACCTGGTGGTGTATAAGCTGTTGGATGTGGTGGTGGATCTGCTGGTGTATGAGGTGTGGTGTTGGACCTGGTGGTGTATGAGGTGTTGGATGTGGTGTTGGACCTGGTGGTGTATGTGGTGTTGTATGTGGTGGTGTATGTGGTGTTTGACCTGGTGGTGTATGTGGTGTTGCATGTGGTGTTTGACCTGGTGGTGTATGTGGTGTTTGACCTGGTGGTGTATGTGGTGTTGCATGTGGTGGTGTATGTGGTGTTGGATGTGGTGTTGGACCTGGTGGTGTATGTGGTGCTGGATGTGGTGGTCAACCTTTTGGTGTATGAGGTGTTGGATGTGGTGGTATATGGGGAGTTGGATGTTGTGTTGGACCTGGTGGTGTATATGGAGTTGCATGTGGTGGGGTATGTGGTGTTGAATGTGGTGGTGTATGTAGTGTTGGATGTGGAGGTGTATGTGGTGTTGGACCTGATGTTGGATGTGGTGGTGTATGGGGTGTTGGATGTGGTGTTCGACCTGGTGGTGTATGTGGTGTTGGACCTGGTGGTGTATTTGGTGTTAGATATGGTGGTATATGTAGTGTTGGATGAGGTGTTGGATGGGGTGTTGGATCTGGTGGTGTATGTGGTGTTGGACCTGGTGGTGTATGTGGTGTTGGATGTTGGGTTGGACCTGGTGTTTCATGTGGTCTTGGATGTGGTGTTGGACCTGGTCAAGTATGAAGTGTTGGATGTGGTGGTGGACCTGTTGGTGTATGAGGTGTCGGATGTGGTGTTGGACCTGGTGGTGTATGTGGTGTTGGTCCTGGTGGTGTATGTGGTGTTGGACCTGGTGGTGTATGTGGTGTTGGATGTTGGGTTGGATGTGGGGTTGGACCTGGTGGTGTATGTGGTTTTGGATGTGGTGGTGGAGCTGGTGGTGTATGAGGTGTTGGATGTGGTGGTGTATGGGGGGTTGGATGTGGTGTTGGACCTGGTGGTGTATAAGGTGTTGGATGTGGTGGTGGACGTGGTGTGGGATGTGGTGTTGGACCTGGTGGTGCATGTGTTGTTGCATGTGGTGGTGTATGTGGTGTTGCATATAGGGTTGGACATGGTGGTGTATGTGGTGTTCAAGCTGGTGGTGTATGTGGTGTTGGATATGGGGTGGGACATGGTGGTGTATGTGGTGTTGGATTTGGTGGTGGATCTGGTGTTGGACTTGGTGGTGTGTATGTGGTGTTCGACCTGGTGGTTTATGTCATGTTGGAAATGGGGTTGGACATGATGGTGTATGTGGTGTTGGACGTGGTGGTGGACCTGGTGGTGTATGAGGTGCTGGATGTGGTGTCGGACCTGGTGGTGTATGTGGTGTTGGATGTGGTGGTGTATGGGGTGTTGGATGTGAAGTTGGACCTGGTGGTGTATGTGGTGTTGCATGTGGTGTATGTGGTGTTGGATGTGGTGTTTGACTTGGTGGTGTATGTGGTGTGGGATGTGATGGTGTATGTGGTGTTGGACCTGGTGGAGTATAAGGTGGTGGATGTGGTGGTATATGGGGTGTTGGCTGTGGTGGTGGATCTGCTGCTGTATGAGGTGTTGGATGTGGTGTTGTACCTGGTGGTGTATGTGGTATTGGATGTGGTGGTGAACCTGCTGGTGTATGAGGTGTTGGATGTGGTGTTGGACGTGGTGTTGTATATGGTGGTGTATGTGGTGTTCCATGTGATGTTGGACATGGTGGTGTATGTGGTGTTCAACGTGGTGGTGTATGTGGTGTTGGATATGGGGTTGGACATGGTGGTGTATGTGGTGTTGGATTTGGTGGTGGATCTGGTGTTGGACTTGGTGGTGCATGTGGTGTTCGACCTGGTGGTGTATGTGGTGTTGGAAATGGGGGTGGACATGGTGGTGTATGAGGTGTTGGATTTGGTGGTGGACCTGGTGGTGTATGTGGTGTTGTATGTGGTGGTGTATGTGCTGTTGCATGTGGTGTTGGACCTGGTCGTGCATGTGGTGTTGGACCTGGAGGTGTATATGGTGTTGGATGTGGTGTTGTATGAGGTGTTGGATAATTTGGTGGACCTGGTGGTGTATGTGGTGTTGGACATTGTGGTGTTGGATGTGGTGTTGTATGGGGTGTTGGATGTGCCGTTACATGTGTTGGTGGATGTGGTGGTGCACATGGTATTGGACCTGGTGGTGGATGTGGTGGTGCACATGGTGTTGGACCTGGTGGTGTATGTGGTGTTGGACCTTGTGGTGTATGTGGTGTTGAATGTGATGGTGTATGAGTTGGATGTTTTGGTGGACCTGGTGGTGTATGTGGTGTTGGTCGTCGTGGTGTATGTGGTGTTGGACCTGGTGTTGGACGTGGTGTTGGACCTGGTGTTGTATGTGGTGTTGAATGTGGTGGTGTATGTGGTGTTGGACCTGATGTTGGATGTGGTGGTGTATGGGGTGTTGGATGAGGTGTTGGATGTGGTGTTGGACCTGGTGGTGTATGTGGTTTTGGATGTGGTGGTGGAGCTGTTGGTGTATGAGGTGTTGGATGTGGTGGTGTATGGGGGGTTGGATGTGGTGTTGGACCTGGTGGTGTATGAGTTGTTGCATGAGGTGTATGTGGTGTTGGATGTGGTCGTGTATGGGGTGTTGGATGTGGTGTTCGACCTGGTGGTATATGTGGTGTTGGATGTGGTGGTGTATGTGGTGTTGGACCTGGTGTTGGACCTGGTGTTGGACCTGGTGTTGGATGTGGTGGTGTATGGGGTGTTGGATGTGGTGGTGTATGAGGTGTTGGATGTGGTGGTGGACCTGCTGGTGTATGAGGTGTTGGATGTGGTGTTGGACATGGTGGTGTATGTGGTGTTCAACCTGGTGGTGTATGTGGTGTTGGATATGGGGTTGGACATGGTGGTGTATGTGGTGTTGGATTTGGTGTTGGACTTGGTGGTGTGTATGTGGTGTTTGACCTGGTGGTGTATGTGGTGTTGGATGTGGTGGTGGACCTGGTGGTGTATGAGGTGTTGGATGTGGTGGTGGACCTGGTGTTGGATATGGGGTTGGACATGGTGTTGCATGTGGTGTTGCATGTGGTGGTGTATGTCGTGTTGCATGTGGTGTTGGACCTGGTCGTGCATGTGGTGTTGGACCTGGAGGTGTATATGGTGTTGGATGTGGTGGTGTATGAGGTGTTAGATATTTTGGTGGACCTGGTGGTGTATGTGGTGTTGGACGTAGTGGTGTTGGATGTGGTGGTGGACATGGTATTCGACCTGGTGCTGGATGTGGTGGTGGACCTGGTGGTGAACGTGGTGGTGGTGGGCATGCTGGTGGACGTGGTGTTGGACCTGGTGGTTGATGTGGTGCTGGATGTGGTGGTCGACGTTTTGGTGTATGAGGTGTTGGATGTGGTGGTGTATGTGGTGTTGGACCTGGTGGTGTATTTGGTGTCGGATGTGGTGGTATATGTAGTGTTGGATGAGGTGTTGGATGTGGTGTTGGACCTGGTGGTGTAAGTGGGTTTGGATGTGGTGTTGGAGCTGTTGGTGTATGAGGTGTTGAATGTGGTGGTGTATGGGGGGTTGGATGTGGTGTTGGACCTGGTGGTGTATGAGTTGTTGCATGAGGTGTATGTGGTGGTGGACATGGTATTCGACCTGGTGCTGGATGTGGAGGTGGATGAGGTGGTGGACCTGGGGTTGAACATGGTGTTGGACCTGGGGGTTGATGTGGTGTTGGATGTGGTTGTGTATGTGGTGTTCGACATGGTGTTGGATGGGGTGTTGGATGGGGTGTTGGATGGGGTGCTGGATCTGGTGTATGTTATGTTGGACGTGGTGGTGTATGTGGTGTTGGATGAGGTCTTCAATGTGGTGTTGGTCCTGGTGGTGTATGTGGTCTTGGACCTCGTGGAGGATGTGGTGTTGGACCTGGGGGTGCACATGGTGGTGGACATTATGCTGGATATGGTGGTGGATGTGGTGGTGGACCTGGTGTTGGATGTGGTGTTGAACGTGGTGGTGGGGGTGGTGGTGCACGTGGTGTATGTGGTGTTGGATGATGGGTTGGATCTGGGGTTGGACCTGGTGGTGTATGTGGTGTTGGATGTGGTGGTGTATGGGGTGTTGGATGTGAAGTTGGACCTGGTGGTGTATGTGGTGTTGCATGTGGTGTATGTGGTGTGGGATGTGATGGTGTATGTGGTGTTGGACCTGGTGGAGTATAAGGTGGTGGATGTGGTGGTATATGGGGTGTTGGATGTGGTGGTGGATCTGCTGCTGTATGAGGTGTTGGATGTGGTGTTGTACCTGGTGGTGTATGTGGTATTGGATGTGGTGGTGGACCTGCTGGTGTATGAGGTGTTGGATGTGGTGTTGGACCTGGTGTTGTATATGGTGTTGCATGTGGTGGTGTATGTGGTGTTCCATGTGATGTTGGACATGGTGGTGTATGTGGTGTTGGATATGGGGTTGGACATGGTGGTGTATGTGGTGTTGGATTTGGTGGTGGATCTGGTGTTCGACCTGGTGGTGTATGTGGTGTTGGAAATGGGGGTGGACATGGTGGTGTATGAGGTGTTGGATGTGGTGGTGGACCTGGTGGTGTATGTGGTGTTGTATGTGGTGGTGTATGTGCTGTTGCATGTGGTGTTGGACCTGGTGGTGTATGTGGTGTTGGACATTGTGGTGTTGGATGTGGTGTTGTATGGGGTGTTGGATGTGCCGTTAGATGTGTTGGTGGATGTGGTGGTGCACATGGTATTGGACCTGGTGGTGCACATGGTATTGCACCTGGTGCTGGATGTGGTGGTGTATGTGGTGTTGCATGTGGTGTTGGACCTGGTGGTGTATGTGGTGTTGGTCGTGGTGGTGTATGTGGTGTTGGACCAGGTGTTGGATGTGGTGGTGTATGGGGTTGTTGGACGAGGTGGTGGACATGGTGTTTGACCTGGTGTTACACCTGGTGTTGGACGTGGTGTTGGACGTGGTGGTGGACATGGTATTGGATGTAGTGGTGGACCTGGTGGTGTATGGGGTATTGGATGTGGTGGTGTATGTGGTGTTGGACCTGGTGGTTTCTGTGGTTATGGACCTGGTGGTGTATGGGGTGTTGGATGTGTTGTTAGACCTGGTGGTGTATGTGGTGTTCGATGTGGTGGTGTATGTGGTGTTGGACCTGGTATTGTATGAGGTGTTGGATTTGGTGGTATATGTGGTGTTGGATGTGGTGTTGGATGTGATGGTGTATGTGGTGTTGGACCTGCTTTTGGATGTGGTGATGTATGTGGTGTTGTATGTGGTGTTGGACCTGATGGGATATGTGGTGTTGGATGTGGTGGTGTATGTGGTCTTGGATGTGGAGGTGTATGTGGCTTTCGACCTGGTAGTGTATGAGGTGTTGGATGTGGTGTACTTGGTGTTTGGACCACCACCACGTCCAACACCACATACACCACCAGGTCCAACACCACATCCAACACCTCATACACCACCACATACACCACCATACACCATACACCACCATACACCACCAGTTCCAACACCACATCCACCACCAGGTACAACACCACATCCACCACCACCACCATGTTCACCACCACATCCAACACCAGGTGCACCATGTCCACCACCATGTCCAACACCACATACACCACCACATCCAACACCACATCCACCACCGGGTCCAACACCACATCCAGCAGCCCATACACCACCACATCCAACACCAGGTCCAACACCACATACACCACCACATCCAACACCAGGTCCAACACCACATACACCACCACATCCAACACTATATACACCACCAGCTCCACCACTGCATCCAACACCACATCCAACACCACATACACCACCAGGTCCAACACCATATACACCACCACATCCAATACCCCATCCAACACCACAAGCTATACCCCATTCACCACCACATCCAACACCTCATACACAACCAGGTCCAACACCACATACACCACCACAGCTCCGTCGGCTCTGTCTCAAATCGTCTCAAATCGCATCACACGACTGAAGGCATAGACACCGAGGCTCTGCTAATTAGTGTTAGCGTACGAGATTTAGACGACTCGGAGCCACTAATATACACCCATGAGCTGCAGCTTATTACGGTTCACATAACAGAGCTTTAACTTATATTTATACCACATCCAACACCACATCCACCACCACATCCACCACCACATCCACCACCACATCCACCACCACATACACCACCAGGTCCAACACCACATCCAACATCACATACACCACCACATACACCACCAGGTCCACCACCACATCCAACACCATATACACCACCATATACACCACCAGGCCCAACACCACGTGCAACACCACGTGCACCACCACGCCCACCACCATGTTCACCACCACATCCAACACCAGGTCCACCACCACATCCAGCACCATGTCAACCACCACATCCACCATCAGGTCCAATCCCATGTCCACTACCACGTCCACCACCATGTCCAACACCACATCCAACACCAGGTCCAACACCAGGTCCAACACCAGGTCCAACACCACATGTCAACACCACATCCAATACCATGTCCAACATAAAGTCCACTACCAGGTCCAAAATAAAGTCCACCACGAGGTCCAACACCATGTCCAACACCACATCCAGCACCACATCCAGGTGGAAGTGACAGATTAGGAGGGAAAAGTTTGGGCAGATGTTTTTTGGGGGGTTAGTCTTCTACTGCCATCTGGGTAATAGATCTGAGATTTGAGACACAGCCGATGTTTAATTTCACATCAATCCACATGTACATGATAAACATGATATACATGATCAGGAAGTCACACTCGTGTTTTCTGCTTTTCTTACAGGACGGTGAAAGGTGAGTCAGTTTTTGGAGAAAGATCCTGAATCAATAAAACCCTCCGGATTGACTGTAAGTGATGAAATAAAACATTTCTGTCGTCCCACAGTGAAGCAGGACACTGTAGCCCACAGGAAGACGCATAACAGGTGTGAAGTTAACTCGCTTCCTCTCTGAGAGGCAATCCTGACCTCCTAGAGACGTCTGCATTTTCTAGTTTTTAGCTGCTTTAATACAAACAGAATCCATGTTGGCTCCGTCTCCAATCGCATCACACGACTGAAGGCGTAGACACCGAGGCTCTGCTAATGAGTGTTAGCGTACGAGATTTAGAGGACACAGAGTCACTAATATACACACATGAGCTCCAGCTTTACGGTTCACATAACAGAGCTTTAACTTATTCAAATGATTTATTTTTAAAACATCTGGGATCTTTTTATAAAGAGAACATCAAAATAAATAATAAAGTTATTACAGTTAGAGTGAAATTTCTATGAATTCTGAGCTTTCTAATATATATATAATTATTACAAATATTATATAATTCATTTATAATTATAAATTAGTTTCACAGCATCACACTCTCACCGTCTACACACTCGTTTATTCTCTTTAATTAATCATTTAAAATAACTAATTTTAGCTTTTAACCCCACAGTTGTTTTTAATGATGTGACGATTCTCCAATAAACACATTAACACCAACATTACACTAATAAAATGTTTTACTTTTACATATTTTAACTGTTAACTGACCAAACAAGTCCACTAAATCCGCACATCTATTTATTTTTGTTGTTGTTGTCACAGTCTGAGTGTAAGTAAATGATGTAATTATAGCCGAGCTGGAGATTAAACGCGCCTCTGTAGCGACACCTGCTGGACATGATGGATTTTTACTCTCTTTTTTTGGAGTGTGTTTCAAACACGGTTTATCTCCTTTATATTTATATTTATCTATTTATTAAGTGACTATATTACTGTGCTGTCTGTCTGCAGTCTCCAAATAAATCATTCGTTTAAAAACAAGGCAGAAAAAAATGAGATTTTGTTTGTTTGTTTCTGTTCTTTGAAAACTGAATACATTAATAATATTACAAGCTTTATTGTTATTATTATTAGTAGTAGTATTTTTTATTTATAATAATAAAGATCTGTTAATTAAAGCAAATCATCCTGTCAACAGAAACTCAGTGCGCCCCCTGGTGGTCATTCTGTCACTCTCCCTAACATTTTTCTATTTATTTTTATTATTAGCAGTATTATTGTTATTATTTATAAAGTAATTTTAACCACGAAGCTGAACTAGTGAGAGTTGTAGAAAGCAGCTGCTGTTGTATAAGTGGTTAAGTGGAGTTACTCTTTAATGTGCTAATTCTTTACAGCTGAGAACTTCAGCTAGTTTCTTGAATGTTTGTACAAATTAATTCAGACTAAACTTTATTTATTTATTTATTTATTTATATATGTATATGTATGTATATATATATATATATATATATATATATATATATATGTATGTATAAATATATATATATATATATGTATAAATATATATATATATATGTATAAATATATATATATATATATGTATAAATATATATATATATATATGTATAAATATATATATATATATGTATAAATATATATATATATATGTATAAATATATATATATATATATATATATATATATATATATATATATATCTTTTTTTCTGCATTTCAGTGACAGTCCCTAACGACTCACAAACAGAACCTGGGTGTAGATCCTGAAAAAAACTCCCAGTATCCAGGTGCAGCTGATTGTCCTTTTCATGCCACAGCCACCTCACCGCACTACTGAGCAGAAACCCCTGAATCAGACACAGACACACAGACACAGACACTTTAAATAAACAGTTGGTGTGATCGTAGCAGATATGTGCTGCACAGAGACATCCTCTGGAGGCTGAAGATAAAAAACCAAACATGCACGTGAGACTCAGCGTCCATAACCCAGTCCACTTTATTAGGAACACCAGCTCCTTGTATGCAATTATTTGAAATCCTGAAACTGGCTCCAACCACCATCACCACGACTACCATCACTGAGATCCTTTCTGATCCTTTCCTACATTCTGATGTTTCATCTCTACATTATATTATGCACTGTGCTGCTGCTGAGACGTGATTGGCTGATTGGTATAACTGTATAAACGAGCAGGTGTGTGGCGTTCCTAAAAAAGTGGACAGTTAGTGGTGTTACATGTTCATTCCAGAGAAATCCTGTTTCAGTACCAAATCGTCTCCCATCCCCTTGAACACATCAGGCACCTGTTTCAGGTTAAGGGTTGATCTGATGAGCCAGGGCCAACATTACTAAGTATTATATACAAGCTTCTACATTCATTTGGACCCGCAGGTGAGCCCATGCATAAGCCCATGCATAAGCCCCACCCATGACCACACCGACAATACATGAGTCAATCTGATCAGAATTTCTCGGTGTACTCATCTCTCATGTCTCTTTGATAAATGTGTAAATCTGAAACCCAAAGAATTCCTCACAGGAAGCAGAAAGTAACAAAGGAAAATAAATGTTTTGAAATCATATCCCGGACGATTTTGGACTTTAGGAAACGGTTCAAACACATTCCCTCTCCCTGATGAAATATTTACAGAAATCTCTCACCTGAGTGTGTGAGTGAATAGAAATGATGGAAACCTTCAGCAGTCCACATCAACTCCTCCTACTCCGTGATGTCACAGGCACAGCAGAAGTTCCGAAGTCCTTAAGAGTGATTCAGGTTCTGATCATGAGAACACCTAACCACTTTGTTTACTTTAGCATTTAGTTTTGCTATCTTCAATATAATCAGATCTTTCAGATCATTTAAGTTGTTTACATTTCTAAACTGGACATTTACAGTCGACTTTATTTAATAAAGGTTTGACTCCACAGTCACTGGAGAGCAACACAGATTTGTCCTGTAGAATATTACTTCCTCACACTCATGTTTTTGGAGAGAAAACAAGTGCGGAAAGTGACTACCCCCATTTATTTTTAGGATATCAACCATAAAATGTGCTCACTGCGACATCTTGCTTTAGCCTCACCTTCAAAACAGTTTAATGAAAGTTTTAGAAAAGTCTAACATGTACCATTTATAATCAAAACAAATCTCCAAGAACAAAAAGGTACCAGACCAAGA